>NC_039367.1:273181-573181 GCF_003573695.1 Papaver somniferum
CTGGATGGTTTCTTTTTCGCTGTCACTGAATTTTTCCACAATTTCAGTCTTTATGGCCCTGTCAGTTTTTTCGGTTTGGGTGGTGTGACGTCAATGACATTCTCGAGGTCAATTATTTCACTTTCCTTCTTCACCTTCTTCTTTTTTCCTTTTCCACCTTTCCTTTGTCTCCTTGTTCTCTTCGTAGGTGATTGACTTGGAAGTTTATACGTCTTTATCTTTGGCCTTTATCCTTTCTTCACCCGTTTTACAAGAGAACTGACTCTCTTTTCTTCTGCTTCTGATGCTTTTGCTTCTTCTAATTGATCCCCTGATTCTGTTTCCTATTCAGTTTGCTTTTCAATTACATCCACATTATAAATATTGTTCAACCCTTGCAGTATTGGAGCTTGTGATTTATTTCCAAAACAATCCTCTTATATTACTTGTGTTGACGTACGATCTACCTCAAACATTATTTCACTGAAAATCGGAGTTGTACTCGTATGCACATACCCAGATTCATCTGGTTTTATTGTCGTAATTGTAGGAGTATCATACATAACCATTTCCTGCTCGTTCTTCTCCTCATTTTGTTCAACAGACTGATTCTTCTCTTTTACTATTCCAACAGAGGTTACAATGTTTTCGACCACAGTATTGAGATGCTCTAAATGATCGGCTTTTTTAGTTTTCTTCCTGCATCAAATCCGTGTTTCCAACTGTTCATAGGTTTTTCAGATTTCGGTTCTTCCATCATCTTCATTGCAGTCTCAAAACCTTTCTGCCAATACCTTTCTTGAGTATCTTGAGTTCCCAAAGTACTTGGAGTTCCATCTGACAACGACTCATTCATTTCTTGAGTGGTCATTTCTTGAGCGTCTTCATTGTTCACTTCCATGTTTACTCTCGCTTCATTCCCATCTGTTGCTTGATCGTTTGCTGCAGAGTTCATTTCATGTTCATTTCCTTTTCCAGATGTTCCTGCATCTTGTTGCTCTGTAAACACATTATCCAAATTATCAAATTCCTTCATCAATTTTTTGGAATATGTATTTTCTTTGATTCCTGAAAAATACTTTCCGCTTCTTGCCATTCATTTATGTTCTTGTCAATCTCAGCAAGTTTCTCCGCTTCTCCAGCTTGCAACTGTATTTTCTCTATGTTTCTCTCATACAGATTTCTCAAGAATATCGTGTCGTTGACGAACAGTTTACTTTGAGCCTTTCCTATGTAATGAATTTATTCCTTCTCGCACACAAGAAACACATTTTATTCCTCTAGTTCGTCTAACTTAAGCCTCTTTTCTTCTAGTTCTCTTGCAGGTGCGACAGGTCAATTAAATAGTTCTCATCAGCAGAAACTGGATCAACACAGTCTTGATAAAACTGCGAAGCATTATCAACACAAATCATATTTTGTAGACACTAAAATTGGATCAACAATGGTTGTTTACCCCATTCATTTGGATAAACTCTCACTGTTTATCCACAAAAAAACTGACACTAAAAATAGATCAACATTGGTTGTTTACCCCATTCACATGGATAAACTCCCACTGTTTACCATATAAATCTGACATTAAAAATGGATCAACCGTGGTTGTTTACCCCATTCACTTGGATCAACTCCCATTGTTTATCCATATAAAACTGACACTAAAACTAGATTAGTAGTGGTTGTTTACCCCATTCACATGGATCAACTCCCACTATTTATCCACAAATAAACTGGTACATAATAGTAAAGATAAATATAGTAAAAAAAAAATTACCTCAGGCTTGAACCAAGTCATATCGATCTTCGTCTTTGAGATTTTTTTTGCCAAAATCAGTTACAAGCTTCTTGCACAATGTGTACTGGTCCCATCGTAGGAATCTAGGAGTTGCATTTTCGAAACTATCCCTTTTGCTGATGTAATTTTTTGTATGTTCGCAGAACCGACACTGCATAATATAAACAACAATGTTATTTTTATCCAACAGTATGCATTTTACTATCTACAACAATAAACATTTTAAACGTTTTTTCTTACCACTAGGAGAGTTGTGCATCCAACGACAGTTACTTGTTTCTCTTTCTTATTTTCCAAGTTCGAATTCAAGTGTTCTACAACGTGATCCGTCCATGACACTTTATCCATCAGTAAAATATGAGGCAACAATTTCTTTGGGAAGCTTGTAGTTCCAGTGTTTGGGAATAAGAAAATTGTACACAACCACATAGCAAAAACTCTCACAAAATGTTCCGGATCAGACTCATCTTCTGCTGAAATTTTCAGTTTGTGTACAACTTCCTCTTTCGTTATTGGATCTGCACAATCTACTGGCTTTTCTGGTCTGAACTTTTTATTCAAGAAAACACTGTAGTCAAGTCCTTTCTTTGGTTTCAGTTGCTGCTGCAATTCTTCACTCTCTATAAGCCTTCTCATCTTAAATATGAAAGAGAAATCTCTTGGTTTGATTCCGCACTCTTCGGATTTTCCAAATTTGAACTTTAAGGTTTCTTTATTGAATGCACTCATCATCAGCTGCATTGCAAGATTAATCTTCTTCAACCATTTAACACTTATTTGACTTTTTTATTTACGTAGAATGGTTTGATTATCTCCCAGAACGGACAGTTCTTTAGTGCTTGCGCAAGTATCAGTTTCTTCTTATTACCTCCCTCAAACATTTTGCATAGAAAAATCCCCATATCCGCCAATGGTTGGAGACCTCCTTTGAATTTGTTTTCTTTTGCTCTTGACTTGCTTGCATAAAAGAGGATTATCATTTTTTATTTGATTTTTAAACAACATATGTTATAAAACTGCACAAGTATTCAAATTGAGGTTTTTACCTTTGAGCTCTTTATCTGGTTTGCCCTTTTTTGCAACTTCATCTTTCTCTTCCTCTTCTTCCAACGACGACTCTTGATCATCTTCATCTGATTGTTCTTTCTCTTCTTCATCTGATTCTGATTCCGTTTCTTCTGAATCATCCTCAATTACCTTCTTGTTTTTCACCTTCCCTTTTGCTTCTTCGTTGAATTTGTTACTTTCTCCTTTGACCTTCCTGTATACATGAAACTTAGTTATTTTTTATTTTGTTTTAAACAACATAGTTAGATGTACCATCACAAATATTACAATGTATGTTTTTACCTTTGATGACTTTCTTCAGTTTGCTCTTTTTTGCTCGTTTTTCCTCTTCTTCCGACTCTTTATCATCTTCATCTAATTCTGCTTGCGCTTCTTCTTCGGATTGTGATTCATATTTTTCCTCAGCTATCTTCCTGAGTTTCAACTTTAACTTTTGTTGTGCTTCTTTATTTGTACTGCTGTTCTTCCTATTTCTTGTTGTATCTTTATTGTTCTTTGCATTTCCTTTGATGAATTTCTTCTGTCTTTCCTTTTCAGCTTCTTTTTCCTCTTCTTCCGGCTCTTCATCATCATCTTCATCTGATTCTTATTGTCTTTCTTCTTCGGATTCTGATTCCGACTCTTCTGGTTTTTCCTCAACTGTCTTCTTGTGTTTCACCTTTCTTTGTGTTACTTCATTTGCACTCTTGTTCTTCCTCTTTCTTGTTGCCTCTTTTTCAACTGTCATTTTATTGTTCTTTGCATTTCGTTTTGTTTCTTTATCTTTCTTACTCTCTTGCGAGACAATTTGATCTTCATTCTTCTTACTTATTCTTGGTGATCTCCTAAACATTGTGTCTTCTCAACCTAAGGTCAACAATTATTATAGTTAGCATTCATATTTTCATATTAGAAAACAACATAACTACCAATTATTTCATTTCTATGGATCAATTACTGTTATTTATCCACTGAAATGGATAAACATCTATTGTTTACCCTATTTTTATTTGGATCAACTGCTGTTGTTTATCCCCTGAATTGGATAAACTTCTACTGTTGATCCATTTTATTTTGTATCAAGTACTGTTGTTGATACAAAAACCATTTAGAAACACAAATTCACCCATTAACAGTACAACAAATATGCATACAATGGGTCAACTTCTATTGTTTATCCAATTTTTATTTGGATCAACTGCTATTGTTTATCCAATTTGCAAAATATCTAAAACTCCTTCAGAAACACATTTTCAGCCATCAATACCCACCAACAGTAGATCAAATTTGCAAAATCATTATATTGACAAAATCAAGACTAAAATATACATGCATCACTTCTAAACATTATATGAATTCCATATTATAAAACATACATGCATCAATTCCATATATACTTTCACGAGGGGGCGTAGCCCCCGAGTGATTTGCAACGTAATACAATATGTAGCTTAGGGTAGTTTAGACTGCTTTTCTTATTGGATCAACTACCTCTTATTGGATCAACTGTGGTATTTTACATAGATTTATTAGATCAATTGTGATTGTTTACTCAAAACATCACTGAATTGGATAAACTTCTATTGTTTATCCAATTTTTTATTTGGACCAAGTGTTATTGCTTATCCCCTAAACTGGATCAACTGCTATTGTTTATCCAATGATCAAGTACAATTGTTGATACAAAAATTTCTAAAACTCCTTCAGACACACATTTTCACCCATCAACAGTAGATCGAAATTGAATCCGAGTAAAACAATACTAAAAGTTTGAAGAGAAATATCAATTTTCAACATAAATAGCATATATAACCTACACAGATTTGACGATATATCATTTCCTTCCACAAATAACTAACCAAAACTAAAAAATAACTAGACAAGACCAAAATCAAACCTAATCAGTAATTTCCAGTGTGAAAATCAACCAAATACAAACATATAATTATTACATTAACAAAATCAATACTAAAACATACATGCATCAATTAAATATGAAATTAAAATTAGTTTTTACCTGTTCGATTTTTGCAATCCTCAAATTGTCCGAATATATTTTCTGCTGATGAAACGAAAGTGAAACTCGTGATGAAACCTAATTTATATGGCTGATTTTTCAGTTTTTCAGATCGTGGTTGTTATCAGAGAGAGAAAAACAACAATTATCTCGTTGATTTTCAGTTTCAACTGCAATGGCTAGTGGATTAATTCTCTGTAACCGCCAGTTGATTGATTATCTCGTTGATTTTTAGTGAGAAGATAACTGTCAGATCTCGAGAATTGGTAAACGTAAATGGAACTGTTGTGAACGAGAGAGAAGACTGTAAAGGAAATGGGACTTAATGTGTCCGTTTTTGTTTAATGTGATATTTATATTGGGGGCAGTTTAGTAATCTAATAATTCCTGAAATTAGTAGGGACATATTTATTTTGGGAAAGTATATATTTGTTGGCTTTGAAAAGCAAGGACATATAAATAATGTACCCTGAAGTTAATAGGTTTTTAGTACAAAGGACAAAATAGTATTTTTACCACTCTTTTAGACTCCTCCTTCCATATTTGGAGTGGGTATAAATTGGTCAGGGCCCCTAATTGTTTTTAGGGAGCCCCGATTAAACGAGGATAAAGAGTTACCCTCCGGGAGTGTTTCTGAATCCCTTGCTGAGGAGCAAACTCTATTCCAGTCAAGACGATACAAAGGACATTTAAATAATGTACTCTGAAGTTAATAGGTTTTTAGTACAAAGGACAAAATAGTATTTTCAGCACACTTTTGGACTCCTCTTTTCATATTTGGAGTGGGTATAAATTGGTCAGGGCCCCTAATTGTTTTTAGGGGGCCCGATTAAACGAGGATAAAGAGTTACCCTCCGGGAGTGTTTATGAATCCCTTGCTGAGGAGCAAACTCTATTCCAGTCAAGGCGATACAAGCTTCAGCTTCTATGGGTTTGCTGACTAACACTTTGATCAGGCCTCTTTTAAATTCATATTCACAATCTCCAGCACTGGCAGCATATCAAAATTGATTTCAACAATGCTTGGAGAAGGCGGCGTCCAAAGTAACACTTTCAGAATCAATGATGTCATGATGAGTGAGCATCTATGTCCCGATCTTCTCTACACCTTGTCCACCTCCAAATATATCCTATCTGAAGTTCTTTTGAAAAGTCAGCCAAAGAAAACCATCAGATAGATGGCAGCTTATGTTATTTGACTATTACAACAGATGTTTGAAAAAAAAAGGAAATCTAATCTTCACAGCCTTTGCAGCATCAGTTGCAGACTTGCCAAGCAATTCTTCACTTAGGCTAAGTCCTATATGCTAGATTCGACTACTAGATTTGCCAAAAAGTGTTGCAAATCATGAAAAAAGTGTGGGGGAAAAGTTAACACTCTTTTTGGCTACCTCTCTCTCCTACCATTTGCTCGCAATTGAACTATCAGCGAGATTGAAACGCTGAATAGTACGGCGCTCAAAAAGTAACACAAATGCTGAATGGTTCGGCGCTCAGAAAAATCACAAAAATCTAACGACTGAGATTTAAGCGCTGAATGGTTCGGCGCTCAAAAAGTAACCAAAACGCTGAATGGTTCGGCGCTCAGAAAAACGATGAATTGTTCGGCGCTCACAGATGACGTGGAATGCTAATCTAGCAACCAAATATCTAGTCCACGTCATCTGTGAGCGCCGAACCATTCAGTGTTTTCCTAAGCGCCGAACCATTCAGCGTTTTGGTTACTTTTTGAGCGCCGAACCATTCAGCGCTTAAATCTCAGCCGTTAGATTTTTGTGATTTTTCTGAGCGCCGAACCATTCAGCGTTTGTGTTACTTTTTGAGCACCGCACTATTCAGCGTTTCAATCTTGTTGATAGTTCAACTGCGAGCAAATGCTAGGAGAGAGAAGTAGTCAGAAAGAGTGTTAACATTTTTCCCACACTTTTTTCATGATTTGCAACACTTTTTGGCCAATCTAGCCCATAGGACTTAGTCTTAGGAGGTTGCCCAAGCTGACGTGGATGGCCAATCTAGCAGCTAGATATCTAGCCCATAAGACTTAGCCTTACAGCAAAAACCTAGCGTCTAATTGTTAGCTCAGAATAGAGAAAGAAAAGAAAATTAAATATCCAGATTTTTGGTTCACAAGAAAAGTCAGACTATCCTGAGAAAGCACAACACTGCTGATGGTCGAACTACCTGAAGGAAAGAAGATTGTTGGTTGTATTCACTGTGAAGTACATGTCTGATGAAACTATTGAAAGATATAAAGCAAGATTAGCAGCCAAGGGCTATACTCAAACTTATGGAATTGACTATCGAGAAGCCTTTGCTCATGTTGCTAAGATGAACACTATTTGTGTCTTGTCATCATTGGCAACAAACAAGGATTGGCCACTTCAACAGTTTGATGTGAAGAATGCTTTTCTTAATGGTGATTTGGAAGGGGAAATATACATGGACATTCCTCCCGGATTTCAAACAGCCCTGCTCTATTTCAAAATAAAGTCCCGGCAAGAAACCAAACCTGGCCATTAATTATCAAAGCCTGAACATTGCAAAAAGCAGTATATATCTGAAAAACGGTAAACATGTATATCTTATAGAACAGAAACGGTAATATACCTTAACCAGATGTAATATGTAGAGTGGAAGCTAAATTTTCGTATAGCATAATCTAGGACTTGTGCAGTCGAAAATATCTGTTGTTACCTGCTCCAATTATAAATCATCTGTTTTTCTAAAATCGCAAAAAACTAAGAAGCCCTTCACCATGCATCTCAACCAAGATAACACCAACTTGCACAGATTTAAATATAAGTTGGTTACATCCAAATAAGTAACCCATACAAATCAAATTCAAATTCAAATTCGAACATAGGAGTAGTCCATACACTGAAAGCAAAAAACATCAAGACAGAAATAAATAAATAAAAATAGTTTGACTATTGTGCTGACTGGAGCCAAACAACAGGACATAAGTGACTAAAAGAAAGCATGATACCTTCGTGTATTATTCGCCGTTCTTCCAGTAAGCACCCATCCCGCAGGTAACTTATCTAACATAAGTTGTTTTAAACCATCTGTACTGTTTATTATTCTCACTTCTCCTTCTGGAATGAAGGATTTCAGTGAAAGGAAGTTCTCCACTTGAGCGTCCAGCTGATAATTAAGGTACGGGCAAAGAAAATCATCTCCAGAACCAACAACACTGTCTGGTCGTTGGGACGGTTGCTTCATATTACAAGTTTGAAAAATATACGGATAGGCGCGGGAGCCTCTTACCACCTCAAAATGTTTTGTTTGCAGATTGTAGAATGTAAGACATTCCCCATCAAACCAATACAATAATAGATGATTGTAGAGAGCCAGCACACGCATAGGAGGTGTAGTAGTTGTAGGCTCGAAGTAACAACAGAAGCCTGGTAGTAAGCTTTCTGGTAGTAAGCCTTTCCGATCCTTAATCTGAACATCAAAAGTCTCCCCCTTGGTCCATTCTTGCTTGACCTTGTCCTTCAATATATACAGATGCATCTTACAACAACTACTCCAACCACTGTTGCTACTCATTACTATCTTCTGAAAACGTGCAATGCAAGGATATCCCTGAAACTGTAGGAGTTGATGGTGATCAGCTACTAAATATTGATGCTCATCTACTAAATATTGATGCTCATTCGTTGTCCAGGACGCCAGAGTAGATTCAGCTGGGAGTCGAATGAGCTGAATCTTCTCCTTGTGAAGGTCAAAAGAGAGCAGCATTTCGGTCTTGTTATTATTATTGTTACCATCTTGTTCTTCTAATACTTGATTAGTGACCCTCCAGAAAAGATCAGCACCGCAGAGGGTGCCGGAAGCTGATGGACAAAAATTTCTGGAAACTCTTGTTACCATGCGACTAGGAAAAGGAGAAGAACCTGGTGGTGGTGACAATTCAGCAGTACTAGTAAGACACTTTCTCCAGGAATTAGTACCCAATGTAAAGACCATGCAAAGAAACCCATCATTGGTTCTTGAAGTAAAAACGAGTACCACCTTATACTCTTGTGACAATGAATCAAAACCAAAACCATGACACAATGGGTTGTACCCAGATCCTTCATCAGTAGGATTCCGGTAAGTGATTCCGAGTGTCTCGCCCCTGATGGGGTTGGTGACACTTACTGCCCCATAAGTACCAACATATTCATTCGCTATTTTAACACATACTAAACCATTACAATTACCTACTGGTTCATTCTTGAGCTGGAAAGTTGCGATATTGCGACATTTAAAATCAAAGGCATGATCTTTTTTACTCCTTTCCAAACTAAAAAAGTAAGTGTTTTCTCCAAGGGGTTCCTTCTTCAAAGAGAGACTATGGAGACTGAAAAAGAGACTTAATTTATTTTGATTTTGAGATAAATGAATGGTAGCAAATCGTTTATCATTGAGAATTGTGTTGTACCATAACTTACTCATCAAACTGCATTTGGCTAGAGCCAGGCCTGATGACCTCGTCAGTATATTTTCGATTACGAATTCCTCGGGAAGATGTTGAAGAGGATAATCATTTTCACTTACTGTAACTCTTCTACTTTTCTTCTCTGTGATGTTTTTCCCTCCTCCTTTTTCGACCGTTTCTTTTCTTTTCCTGTTTTTCAGCACTCCACCATCATCGTCGATTTCACTTACTAAAACTCTTCTTCTTCTTCTTTTCTTCTCGGGTTCTCCTCCTCCTTTTTCAACCTTTTCTTTTCGTTTTCTGTAGATAACTTTGCTCTGCACCACACCACCATCGACAATTTCAGTTTCCCTGCTCCTGCTTCTCAAACACATGGTGAAATTGTTCTTCGACCCATCATCGGCAATCTCATTTTTCCTGTTTCTCAAACACATCCTCACTTCTGAAACTCAATAGAATACTAATGTCTGTCTGATACGAGGTTTAATTGATCGAATCTGTAGTATTTTTGTCTGCCGGAGAAGAGAGGCGGAAGAAAGAAGAAGAAGAAGAAGCTCCAGATTAGAAATGAAATTGGAAAAAGAGTTATACAAATGAATTTAGGGTTGTCTGTAAATAGGGGTTTTTTAGGTATTATTTTTACGCCCTTGGGCGTTCACAACCTTCTTCCTCCGTTAGTGATATCCGACCAGAAAGCGTACGAATGATATTAGACCAGCGTCATCTATTTTTTTTTTGAATATTAACCTGGCCGAATCGGAGCTTGTGTGTAAAATCAATTGAGAGTTACACTTAAAAAAAACTGCTTTGATCAAGTGACAATGTTTAGTTCTAAGAGCCTTTTTTTTTTATAATACTAGGCTTTCTTATATAAGATTCGAGGATTCCTAATCATATCATGACTTTAAATAGAAAATCATCTTACCTAGGAAATTTACCAAAATTAAGAAAGAGTAATTCTTAATTAAGGAACAAACTTTTTTTTTAAAAAAGAAAAGGTTATATTAAGGGAAAAAAAGATGTACAAGACCTGAGACAAAGCCACATATGCATCACAGTGTCCTAATGAAATAGGATTTGATTAGCACTAAACCCTTTAAAAACCTCTTTCTCAAAACTCCATAACATTAGAGTTAAGGATACATGAAGGACTTATCCTAGCAGGTATTTCCGTTGATTTTAGTATGTTTCGGTTTGCTTTTAAGAATTCGGATGGCTGATATTTTGTTCTGCCTGTAGATTGTAATTCTAGTTAGCAAAAGGGTGAAATACATACGTACCCCTATTTTTTTGGGCGCATACAGATGCACCCCCATTGTTTTGGAATTTACAGATGTACTCCTGTTATGACCGTCTTTTTTGAAAAAACGGTAACTAGAAAGTTATCTTCCACGTGGGCTGTTAAGTAGATATGAAAAGACTCATTAGTCCTTCAGATCACCCAGTTAACAAACAACCAAGTTCATTTTATTGAACCGCCGATTTCAGCTGCTAGTTAACAAACTTGTATGTACGCACAACCATATGTACATGTGACTATCTCCTTGACACGTGACAACCAAGAATTCACCCACAATTTTTCCTAAAAGAAAGTACCTGTTGTAAGAATGTTCGAGAATAGTGGCGGATCCACCGACGATCAGAGAACAAGAATTACCAAAGTTATCTCGCAAACAGGATAAAGATTAATTAGCCTTAGCCATTAAGAAATAGGCTTAATCCTGTATTGACACATTTCACCATACGTGTCAGTTTCTCTCTTGTATAAGTCAGCTATAAATAGCCCCATGATGTAATTGATATACATTAAGAAAGAGCCCCATTATGTAATGGATATATATTAAGAAAGAGTGAGTAATACAAGCCGCACCTCTTCCTCTGTCTCATGTGTACAAAATAGACGGTGTTGTTTCTTTATAATCAGTATACAACTATACTAATACCAGCACCATGAGCATCTTTGATTAATTAATATACTAAAGATTCATTAATTTACAATAGTACCAAAATTCAAAAGCTAGAAGAAAAAAAAGTAAAAATAAAGCTAATATCACAGAAAGTATGAGGTACAAGAAACTCAAAGCAACCAAGGGATTAGTCGACCTCCTCCATCTTGCTACCCTTAGAATCTTCTTCAACAAGTTCAGGCATCTCTAGGTCAGCTTCTGTGTCAGCACAATCTTCATCAATGCTCAAACCAAACTTAAACATGCTACAGATTTTGTTGCCGAATGGATTCTGTTGCCGAAGGTAGTTGGCTCAACAATTGAATCCCTGAAACATTATTTGTAACTCATGTGTTCTGAATAGCTTCACCACTAATTTTTCCATCGCAATATTGCCATCTGCAGCCACACGAACAGAATCATTAAGAGGTACTCCATACTGACCCATAATACAGTATAGTTGCACATGAATGTTTCCAATATTAAATGAGTTGAAAGACCACCGATGCTAGATCACAAATAACGAATCCAGACCACATGAACACATGTACCACATTTTGATCACCACCTGCATGGCTGCATCTACTAATAACAGAACTCTCAAGGAACCAAACACTAAGAATTAAGAAGAACAATCGCAGCAAAGCAACAACAATTCATACGCTAACAGGCTATATGAGCACCAACAGGTCCAACACCACTTTAGAAATGTAAGATTTATTCTAGCAAAAATTGTTTTTCTGTCATCAATGGATCTCACTTTTTAAACCACTTAAGTTAACATATTAACATGAACCACAATGATCTCTTGGTTGCTAATGTGATATTATTTGGGATACTTGAAACTATCAAACTAATCTGTGTTCAAACCAAAGGGTTAAGAGTAAATTATTGCTATTCTTAACTTGTTCATCATCAATTATTAATAATATTCCTGACTACTAACTTAGAAACTCAAGGAGGCTCCGTCATGAAGGATAACGAAATGAGTGAGGGTTGAGCTAGAGCTAGCTATTTTTATTATGTTAATAGCTAGTAGCTAGCCGTTGTAAACTACCTAATCAACTTGCTCTGAATGGGATTTGGTTGGTCATTATCTAAGGCATGAATGATGAGTTACATCAGTTCAGTAACTGGAACATGAAAATGTGGCAGTACCAACCACTAAAGACGGTTAGCAACATTCACACTACCATGACCTATAACATCCATACAGATGATCAAGGAACCACGCTCACTACATAACCTTTCCATTATTGCATCCTCCAAACCAATTCACTTAAAGAATTAACTACTCAGCTACATAAAAAGGTCATACACAAGTCGTTCCATACAATTTGTTTATAAAACGACTTGCCACATAAATATGTGCTATCCAGTACTAGTTGTCAAATATGGATGAAAATTTACACCATATAATATAATAATTTATACCATAATGATCTCACTTTTCAGGAAACGACTAATTTACGTACTCACTTCACCGGCATGACAAAACTCCAAGTTTTCTTAATTGAAGATGATGAATCATAAATCCTAGATGATTACTAAATACCCAAATCATCAATTCATGGGGACATTGAGAGCTATAATGAAACCCTATCATCACTGAAATGAGTAAAGAAAGCAAGAATAACTCTACCATTGTTTCTTTTGGGACATTTCTCAAACAATTGTTGTACAGTTTTGCTGGTGTTGACCTTGAACCTCCATAACCTGTATAAACCCCAAAATTAGTTGTTATACAAGACCTTGAAAATACTCAAAACTGAAATTAACCATTTTGAAGCTTCAGTTTACACATGGGAGACAAAACCCTTCAATTTTCAAACTTCAATTTCTAATTGAACTATCAATTTTATTCCAAATGAAAATCAAACTATAAATTCTGCTTTACCCGTCAAAAAAATTATTCGAGCACGACAAGAAGAAATCAACACTGTTACCACGAGCAGCTTTAAGAGAGAACTACCATCAACAACAGCTACGCAATCATTACGCCGCAAGAACCATCTCGCCCACTGCCATATCATCACCAAAATTTACCAAATAAACAACGCAAACTACGATTGAACTTGATTTGAAATAAACCCCTAAATTTTTTATCGATTTTTCTGAGAGGAGAATACGTTGTTCAGAACCAGAGAGTGGAAAGGAAAATAATGGAGGAATGAACGACATGGCATGATCTCTCATTCCTTCTCCTTAATAAGTGGCTTCATATAAGGGGCATAATGGTAATCTGTGTATTCGAATTCTCATCTCAGTCAACGAGATATTGACCGGCAATATGAGAAATTGACCAAACAAACAGATTTGGATGGAAAACATCCAATAGGCCTATATTTGTAAATGGCAAAAAAACGGGGGTATCTTTTTAAATCGGGTGTAATAATAGAGGTACATCTGTTTATAATTCTTAGCAAAATCTATGGCATTGGTAAAACTCTTCCCCCGGCTCCAGTAGAAACTGATACCGCAGCACGGAGTGAAGCTTTTGTTGAAAAACCTATGGAGGTATGGTCTCACAGAACCTATAATTAGAAACTAGATGGATAGAAACATAAGATTGTTTCTGTTATACTTAATTTTTTCAAATATGCGATGCGTTGATATGTATTCTATTTTGAAGTTTCAGGTTGGAGAACCATATAGGGTCTATTCAGATGTGCCAGCACCTGCTAACCAAGGGAGTTTACGCATTGAGTCTCCAACTGAACATGTAAGTCTGATTAGCTCAGTTCTTGAAGGATTTTTGTTGTCCTGTGATTTCTTAAGTTTAGCGTCTCATTAGTGTGAATAAGACAGACTATGTCTCTGAAACTTAAAGATGAATTATGAGCGGATTAACTTGTATCTTCCTTTGTCTAAAAATGCACTGGTTTCTTCTCAAGCATTTACTTACATTTATTGAAGCATTTCAGGATAGATCACACACCTACATGGTCTGGGGTTGCCATTTTCTTTTCTGGCTGCACAAGACCCTAATTGAAATTGTGTTTTTATTTTGATGTTGCAGGTAGGAGAACCATCTAGGGTCTTCTCAGATGTACATGCACCTGCTAACCAGGGGAGTTTACGCATTGAGTCTCCAACTGAACATGTAAGTGCTGATTAGCTCAGTTCTTGAAGGATTTTTGTTGTCCTGTAATTTCTCAAGTTTAGCGTCTCATTAGTGTATATAAGAATGGAGTATGAGTGGATGTAACCCCTAACTTGTATCTTCGTTTGTCTGAAAATGCACTGGGTTCTTCTCAAGCATTTACTTAAAATTTTCAAGCATAGCAGGATAGATCACACATCTACTAAGTTTAGCGTCTCTGTTAAAGTTGTTTTTATTTTTGATGTTGCAGGTTAGAGTATCGTCTACGGTTTCAGATGTGCTCGAACTTGTTAACCAAGGGATTCTAAGCATCAGTCTTGCGCTGAACTTGTAAGTACGCATCCTCTACATAAATGACATTGAACTGTCGATTAGCTTGTGCTGTGTTCCACTTATCACGAAGCCAAGTCTAATTGTTTGAGCACAAATTCATACTTGTGCAGGTATTGAGGGAGTTTTTCTCATCAAGAAAATTTATTGGAATGCATACTAAAAAACTGATTGCAGGCTCGAGCAGTGCTGCACCTTTCTGTAAACTTAACTGGGAAGGCTACCCAACTTGCCTATCCCATTCACCTCAATTTGCAAGGAAGATGGCAATCCGTGGTGGTTCTGAGCGTGTTTTTGAGATAGGACCTGTTTTCAAGGAGGACTCTATAAGCAAACAGTTGTGTGAATATACTGGTGTTGATGTTTATTAAGAGACGTATGTAAAGTTTAGACTGTTGTGGACAGTCCGTGTATAAGACGCGTAAGGATTGAGACTAATATGGAAGGTGCCATATTATCTTGGTCACTATTCTTGAGACCCGTATAGTAGGTAGCTGATTCCTATTAGGAAATAAGATATATGTGTCTTGAGTCCCAAGTATTTGAGTCTTGTATAAGTACTTAATTAATCAATGAGAAAGACACGTAAAATTATTATGCAAATCTTGACATGGCATCAAGAGCCAGTTACGATTTCTAAACTCTAAAAAAAAACGACGAAATTGTTTGAACCCTAAAGATGATTGAAGAAGTAGTAGAATCATCAAAAGGAAAGATGATTGAATATGATACGCAAAAGAAGAACCCAGTATATCATCTGGGATCTAGTGATGGTCCGGGAATAATCATCACACCGATTGTTCTAAAAGGAACGAACTATGATGAATGGGCTAGAGCCATGAGAAGATCATTGATAGCTAAAAGAAAATTCGGTTTTGTTGATGGAACAATCAAACAACCTGTAGAACCAGATCAGTTGGAAGAATGGATTGCATTTCACTCAATGTTAGTTTCATGGATTAGTAACACGTTGGAAGCATCAGTTAGATCAACTCTTGAAGATTATGATGATGCAAGTCTGTTGTGGACACACTTGAAGAGACGATTCTGTGTTGTAAGTGGAACTAGAATATGCCAGCTAAAGGCATCCTTGAGTGATTGCAAACAAAAGAAAACAGAATGAATTGTTGTATATTATGGAAGATTGAACAAAATATGGGATGAGATGGTAACTTATATGAAGATACCTCAGTGCAAGTGTGGACTGTGCACGTGTAATATTGCGACTCGGGTAAGTGTATTAATAGAAGAAGATTTCTTACATTATTTTCTTATTGGTTTGGATTCTGTATATAGTTCTTTGCGTGAACAACTGCTAGCAAGAGATCCACTACCATCAATAGATGTTGCTTATCAAGCGATTGTCAACTCAGAACGTTTGAGAATCGGAGATGGAGGTGTTATTTCAGACGTACAAGAGAATGTCATGGCTTTCAAGGTGCAAGTTGATCAACGTCTTCTCAATACCTATAATCCAACCAAATACTGCAAACATTGCAGCAGACAAGGACACTCTGATGATGGCTGTTTTAAAATGATTGGATACCCTGAATGGTGGGGAGACATACCAAAGAATGGAAGAGGAGGTAGAACTGGAGGAAGAGGACGTGGACGTACTGGTGCTGGGTATGCAAACGGAAGAGGTGGCATAGGACAAGGTGGTAACACCGTTCATGCACATAACTTGCATATATCAGCTACGAATCAAACAAGTAGTGCGTCAACTTCTGATGGATCCGGTTTAGTAGGAGTTACAGCTGCACGGGTTCAACAAGTGATGGAGTTTTTAAACTCACGAAAAACCAGTTCTCATCTACAAGGTAAAAAGAAAGAAACATCCTGGATTGTTGACTCAGGGGCAACGAATCATGTCACGTGTGAACTTCTTGACATGGTTAACGTAAGATATATTAAGGCATGTTCAGTTGGATTGCCTGATGGAAAATATGCGCACTCTTAGAAAATAGGATCTGTGATTCTTTCTGGTGGAATGAGACTTGATAATGTTCTTTACGTACCTCAGATAACCTGTAACTTAATCTCAGTTACACAGCTCATTGATGAGATGAGATGTATTATCCAATGTACTAACAGTTTATGTCTTATACAAGACCGGTTGACGAGGAGGATGATTGGAGTGGCTGAGAGACGAGGTGGACTATATATTTTCTGTGGTGTGCCTCAAGTGGAAGTTATGGCTGTGAGTGAAGATACATATGAGTTGTGGCATCAACGTATGGGACATCCTTCAGAGAAAGTGTTACAAAAGTTAGTGAGTAGGTTAATAAAGAAGAATAATGATGCTTGTGATGTTTGTCCACGAGCAAAGCATCGTAGAAGTAGTTCTTCTAGTAGTTTGAGTAAATCCAATTGTATTTTTGAGTTAGTTCATATTGATTTATGGGGTCCTTATAAGATACATTCGTCAAGTGGAGCTCAATATTTTTTGACAATAGTAGATGATTTTTCAAGAGGTGTGTGGATTAATTTGCTTCAATACAAAACCGAGGTTGAATCAATATTTCGTGATTTTGTTGCTTTAATAAAACGGCAGTTTAACAAAGAAGTTAAAATTGTTAGAAGTGATAATGGAACCGAGTTTAATATATTGCGTGGTTATTTTAAGTCTAATGGGATAGTCTTTGAGACTTCATGTGTAGGTACTCCTCAACAGAATGGAAGAGTTGAAAGAAAACACCAACATATAATGAATGTGGCAAGGGATTTGAGATTTCAAGCAAGTTTACCAATACGTTTTTGGGAAGAGTGTGCACTTACCGCGGCATACTTAATCAATCGGACACCTACTCCTATTCTAAACAATAAGACTCCTTATGAAGTTTTGTTTGGAAAGAAACCCTCTTATGATCAGTTGAAGGTTTTTGGATGTTTGTGCTATGTGCATGATCAAAGCAGTAAAGGAGATAAATTTGCAAGTCGAGGAAGAAGATGTGTTTTTCTTGGATATCCTTTTGGCAAGAAGGCGTGGAAAGTTTATTATTTAGACACAAGACAATTTCTGGTGTCGAGAGATGTGAAGTTTCATGAGAAACAGTTTCCATATGAGTCGGCTTTGAAGCATGTATTGAATAAGGATGATACGACTGTGATGAATCAGTCGAATCTTAATAAACACACTGAGACTGATACGTCTGGTGGTTTAATTAAATACTCCACTGACAACGATACTTCTGAGAACGATACTCCTGTAGATGTCGTTGTTGAAGTGTACAGTGATGATGAGGAAATCTCAGTCGCAGAAGAAGGTGTTACAGTGGAAGTGAATAGTGACCTGCAGAAAAGACAAGCTGAGGATGCTGTTGTAGAAGATGTTGATACTCACAATAACGTCATGAATGAAGAAGAGATGGGTAAGGGCAAGCGTCAGAAAATCCCTTCTAGTAGGCTGAAAGGATTTGTAACGCACACCATTCGAGAAAATAGTCCATCTCAGCTCAATTCCACACAATCATCATCTTCAGGTACACCTTATCCTTTGACATATTATGTTAGTTGTGATAGGTTTTCTACAGTACGTAAAACGTATCTTGCAGCACTAACTGCAAAGTGTGAGCCTAAAAGTTTCAGAGAAGCTATGAAGCATCCAGGATGGAGGAAAGCGATGGCGGAAGAAATAAGAGCATTGGAAGAACAAGGAACTTGGGACTTGACAGAATTACCACCCGGTAATAAGGCACTGGGAAGTAAATGGATATATACGGAGAAGTATGATGAAAATGGGAAGTTGGTGCGATTAAAAGCGAGACTTGTAATCTTTAGAAATCATCAAGTTGAAGGATTAGATTACAATGAGACGTTTGCACCAGTGGCAAAGATGACAACTGTTCGTATGTTTTTAGCTGTTGCAGCGGCTAAGGAATGGGAAGTGCATCAGATGGATGTACATAATGCATTTCTTCATGGAGATTTGGAAGAGGAAGTGTATATGAAGATACCCCCAGGATTTTCCAAAGGTAATCCTAATATGGTTTGTAAGATGAAGAAATCATTATATGGCCTAAAACAAGCTCCACGGTGTTGGTTTGCAAAGTTGTCAACAGCGTTGAAGAACTATGGATTTCGTCAATCCTATTCAGATTACTCACTTTTTACTATGATCAAGGGAAATATGCAACTTAATGTGCTGGTGTATGTTGATGATTTGATTATTGCAGGTAATGATCTAGTTGCACTTACAAAATTTAAGTCATACTTGGGTCAATGTTTTAAGATGGAAGATTTGGGAAAATTAAAATACTTCCTAGGATTGGAAGTGGCTCGTAGTAAGAAGGGTATCTACATATACCAGAGAAAATATGCGTTGGATATTATTATGGAGACAGGTTTATTAGGTGCAAAACCTGCAGAATTTCCAATGGAGACAAATCATCGTCTAGCTTTGGCAAAAAGCGATATGCTCAAAGATGTGGAGAAATATAGAAGACTAGTTGGACGTCTAATTTATTTGTCAGTCACACGACCAGATCTTGCTTATTCAGTGCATACTTTGTCCCAGTTTATGCAACAACCAAGATTGGAGCATTGGGAAGACGCACTACGTGTGGTTAGATATTTGAAGAAAAATCCTGGACAAGGAATTCTGCTGCGTTCTGATAGTAATCTTAACTTGAGGGGTTGGTGTGATTCATATTGGGCAAGTTGTCCTTTAACTAGGCGTTCACTAACAGGATGGTTTGTACTTCTTGGGGATTCGCCAGTGTCGTGGAAGACTAAGAAACAACATACTGTATCACGAAGTTCAGCTGAAGCAGAATATCGTTCAATGGCTGCTACTACGTGTGAGTTAAAGTGGTTAAAACAGATACTTCGAGACTTGGGAGTTCGACATGTACAAGGTATGAGTCTTCTTTGTGATAGTCAATCAGCGTTATATATTGCTAAGAATCCAGTTTTTCATGAGCGTACCAAGCATATAGAAGTGGATTGTCATCTGATCAGAGATGCAATAGTACAGGGAATTATATCGCCATCTTACACTTCTACCACAGTGCAATTGGCAGATATTTTCACAAAGTCATTAGGGAAAGCTCAGTTTCATGGTCTTCTATCCAAGATGGGCATTTGTGACCTGCATGCTCCGTCTTGAGGGAGGGTATTAAGAGACGTATAGAAAGTTGAGACCGTTGTGGACAGTCCGTGTATAAGACACGTAAGGATTGAGACTAATATGGAAGGTGCCATATTATCTTGGTCTCTATTCTTGAGACCCGTATAGTAGGTAGTTGATTCCTATTAGGAAATAAGATATATGTGTCTTGAGTCCCAAGTATTTGAGTCTTGTATAAGTACTTAATTAATCAATGAGAAAGACACGTGAAATTATTATGCAAATCTTGACAATGTTGAAATGCGAATTGGTAGACACTATTTTGAGGTATGAGCACCTCTTTTGAGAATCCACTACTTTCTGAATGCGTACTAATCTGAAAGATTTGTTGGAATGTGCTCTTGCTTATGCATGTAATGGAATTCGTAGAGAGTCTGTTTGTTGACATGTTCAACAAATTGTATGAGAAGTGCAAGGAAGACTTCCAAGCCATTCAGAAGTAGCATCCCTATGAAAAGTTAAAGGTGAATTTTTTTTTTGACAAATGATTCTCTTACATTCCTTCTGAGAAGGCATCACATTTCCCTTATTTTCATTTGTTTTTTTGACCCCGTATATTGTAATATTGAGTACCTGCATGTGTTTGTGTCATGGCAGTACTTCCAGTTTAATGCGAAAGTTCCTTTCGATGTTGGACTTCAACACTTAGAGGTATTAATGCATGACCTCGCATGAAATGCTGGTTTTTCTTGTTCTGCTGTAAAATTCATTGATGA
This sequence comes from Papaver somniferum, assembly GCF_003573695.1. NCBI lineage: Eukaryota > Viridiplantae > Streptophyta > Magnoliopsida > Ranunculales > Papaveraceae > Papaver > Papaver somniferum. The sequence continues at coordinate 293,669 of NC_039367.1, forward strand.
CCTTTAACGTGTTTTGCGTAGAATGTTGGCACTAAATTTATTCATCCGCTTCGTGGCTTAAACCCAGAAGAGGAGAGGAAGTATTATTTTTTTTGGCTTCGCGGCTTGAGGTATTATTTTTCCGCCCTTGGGCGTTTACAACCTTCTTCCTCCGTTAGTGATATCAGACCAGAAAGCGTACGAATGACCAGCGTCGTGTATTTTTTTTGAATATTAACCTGGCCGAATCGCAACTTGTGTGTAAAATCAATTGAGAGTTACACTTAAAAAAACTGCTTTGATCAAGTGACAATGTTTAGTTCTACAAACCTTTTTTTTTATAATACTAGGCTTTCTTATATAGATTTCGAGAATTCGAATTCCTAATCGCATCAGGACTCGTAAATAGAAAATCACCTTACCTAAGAAATTTACCAAAACTAAGAAAGAGTAATTCTTAATTAAGGAACAAACTTTTTTTTTTGAAAAGAAAAGGTTATATTAAGGGGAAAAAAGATGTACAAGACCTGAGACAAAGCCACATATGTATCACAGTGTCCCAATGAAATAGGATTTGATTAACACTAAACCCTTTGAAAACCTCTTTCTCGAAACTCCATAAAATTACAGTATTTTGAATGAGCAAAATAATCTCATTCACTAACTTATGCCTTCTTCCAAAGTTTCTTGAGTTTCTCTCCTTCCATAAATGCCAGAATATAGCATAGTTAACAAGCCACCAAATCTTCTTACATCTCCCTTGAATATTGTTCATCCTCCAAGATTCAAAGTGCCTCAAAATAGTATCTTGAAAGCTCCATTTGATCTTAAAAGACTTCACAAAATAATTCCAAACCTGAGTAGCATATGAGTAGTGAAGAAAAATATGACCTGCCACTTCCTCTTGTTGCTGACAAAAATGGCATAACTTGCTTTGCACAATGACACCCCTATGACTCAACATAGTTAGAGTTGGAAGGGAGTTTTGAAAATTAGACCATAACATGAAGATGGCTTTAGATGGAATATCACTCCTCCAAACAAACTTCTCAAAATTGCAAGTTGTGTTGTCCTCCAACTGCCTATTATAACAATCCTGCACAAAAAATTCACCATCAAAAGATATCTCATCTTCTTCTTATGAGAAAACAGGAACAAGCCCTAACTCATTGCACAAAGTATCCCATTCCATTTGCTCCTGCATACTTAGTCTTCTTTTAGAACTGCACCTCAATCTTCCATTAGACACCATTTCAGCAATAGTAGCATTTTTCTGAGTTATAACTTTAAAAATAGCTGGGAATCTATCTTTCAATGGATCATTTGAAGTCCATTTGTCCATCCAAAATCTAATGTATTTCCCATTCCTCAACTGGAAAGACACAACAACATTCAGAAAATAAGTTGACTTCAAAATGTTCTTCCATAAGCCTCTCCCTCGTGGTTTTGCATCATTACTTGGCATTAAACAATCCTTGTTATTTTTGAACTTTTCCTGCACAATCCTTCTCCACAAAGCCTTCTTCTCTTTAGCATATTCCCAAACCCACTTAGCTTCCAGTGCCCTGCTAGTTAGCCTTAGATTTTTTACTCCTAAACCTCCAAACTTCCTGGATTTACAAATCTTTGGCCATCCAACCCAAATCATCTTCCTTTTACTTTAATTGGAATCCCAGAGAAAATTCCTCATCAACTGAGTTAGCTTCAGTTATACACTTGCTGGCATGTGAATAAGGGATAAGAAATAAATTGGTAAGCTTGCTAAACAACTTCTAATCAACATCAACCTCCCAGCTTTGTTCAAAAACTTCTTCTTCCAAGTGGATAACCTATCCTGCATCCTTTGAATAACTTCATCCCAAAGAGAGACATTCCTTGTTGTAGCACCTATAGGAAAACCCAAATATTTAATTGGAAAATGCTCCACCTTGCACCCCAACTCCATTGCCAACTCATAAATATTTCCATCTGCTCCAACACTTATCATTGAGATTTTTTCCAGATTTAACTTCAACCCTGTTAAGATTTCAAAAGTGTTAAGAATGACAAGTAATTTCCTAACTTCCTCTTGTAGATGGTGAATTTTCAACAAGGGCTAAAATCGTAAAACCATAATTGTAATGCTCCTGATCCAGCAATCAGCTGAGTATTGAGGCTCATGTCTCTCGTTGAAGGCATGAAAGCTCATGCCGCAAAATACCTGACTGAGAATGTTGTCTCTTAGAGTATATGCAGATGTGTAGTCTCTCAGCTAAGGCGACGGCGCATCTCATGAATACTGAGCAATTTCAGTAATTATTTCTATATAGAATCGAAAGATTGGACGGCTCCTAGACAGCATGCCTGCTAGTATATAGCAACAACGTCTTCAGGATACAATAAAGTGTTCCTTGACTATATAAAGGAAATGTGACGTTTGAACAAGCTCATGTTTCTCAGATAATTAATGCTCCTAGACAACATGCCTGCTAGTATAGAGCCAGCAGTTAATTATCTGTAATCGTGAATATTCAACAATATTCTACGATTCTTCATAATATTTTGTCACTTCAATTTGTGGTTCTACCCAGCATAATTCCATGGGTTAGTGATAAGTATTCAATGTACGGGCATCTGAGCAGCTCTCGAGTAAGCCCCTACCAAAATGGTGCAAGTGTACTCAGCAACAATTCACAAACGAGCACCTGAATGCGCAAACGAGCATTCCAAAACATGAAGGAACGGTTAACCTATGCAAAATAGGAAGAAAAAAATAATAATAAAATATTAGCAAAGGCGCTATGGGACTTGGCTCACCGGCCGAACAGTCACGCCATGACCAGTCCGACGCCCAAAATTATATTTTATCATATTTTATTATTTTTCTCTGATCCCATGAAAATTCCCTGATTTCATGATATTTCCTTAACCTCATGAAATTATATAAATTTGGGAGGAAAACGCACGAGACGCACGGGCTCTCGGGCCGGCTGGCCATACCCTAGTCGTGGCCGGCCCCACACGCCCTTGTCTCATTATTTTAATATTATTTGTTTCCTTATCTTATGGAAACTCCTTCACTTCAAGGAAATTCCCCAGTTACAGCAAACTCCTTGGATTCCTGAAATTTCACTAAGTTCATGAAAAATAATATAAAATTAGGGAAACCCATGGAACGGGCCATAGCCGGTCGGCCATGCCCTAGACAGTCCCACATGTCCCTTTATTTATTTTTATTATTATTTTATGTTTCCTCATCCCATGGAAACTCCTTGGTTTCAACAAATTTCTTGATTTTATGATATTTCCCTAAAATCATCAAAGTATTATAAATTAGGAAAAAAGTGCCTTGGGACCGGCTCCTTGGCCGTCCGGCCATGCCTTGGCCAAACCGATCCCACACTTCATGATTCCTTCATTGTTTTATAATTTTATTCCTTCATCTCATGAAGTTTCCCGGTTTTAACAAAAATTCATGATTTCTTCATATTTTCTAAAAATGTTGCTCAACCGCACACCGGAAAATATCAAAACTCTCAGGACTGAGACACGGACGTTATGTTGATGCGGGCATGTCTCCTTGACCGACTAAGGCCATCCCTGAGGCTTGCAAATAGCCGGTCCCACATGTTTTAATGATTTTGACCTAATTTGCTCAATTGCTCATGCTGGGTCCAAACTCTTATCAAACAGCTTAGAGATTGCTCACACGACCATCGGCTGCTCCCATGACCACCAAGGGACGGTCTCATGCCTCCTTGGTCGCTCCCTCATCTCTTCAGTTTTTACTACCTAACGCTCACACGAGCACTATTTTAATAAATGATTAAACCAGCATTTAATCATCCTTTCACCAACTTTTCTTCATGAGACTTCGGTATTTTTCTCACTTGAGCATATGGGTGTGGCATGGTCGATTCCTCATCCCGTGTATCCGTTCCATCCTTCATTTTCATTACACAAATTATTTTCAATATAATCAGCAATTTATCATCAATTCAGCAATTGATTAAAATTAGGGTTTCGAATCCAGAGCTATGCAAAAACATAATTCTGAGCAGATTCATACACTAATAATTTTACGTTGATCCCGTGATCAACACTTTAATAATTATGCTCAGCTCAGACGCCAGCATTTGAAATTAGCATTTCCATCTAATGAGCAACATTTGCTCAGATGAGCACTATTTTCTTAAACCATGAATATTGGTTCAACTATTAATATTCAATAATTCATCAGATGGGAAATACTTGCTCAGAAGAGCAATATTTGCTCACACCAAATAATATTAGTTCGACCATTAATATTCAACAATTCATCAGATCAGCATTTGCTCAGATGAGCAATATTTGTTCAGACTAGCAATATTTGCTCAGACCATGAATATTGGTTCGACTATCAATATTTGCTCAGATGAGCAACATTTGCTCAGTCCATGAATATTGTTATGGCTATCAATATTCAATAAGTCATCATGTGGGCAATACTTGCCCAGTCCATGATACTGACTATTAATCTTCAGCAGTTTATCAAACGAGCAACATTTGCTCGTACGAGCAATATTCGCTCAAGTTAACAATCACATAATATCTTCGTCTCAACAAACATGTTCAACTCATGAGTCTCAGAAAATTTGCAAATTGTGTTTAACTCAGCAAGGACTCATTGTCCTATAAATTCAGCAACTGACTCCACATTCACGATCCATCAATCGTGTCACATGGGGGGATATTAACTAGGGTTTTGGTCTGGAGGTCTACGGCACGTGTGTTAAAACACACGATGAGAAATGTGAGCAAGCCGTGCAATCAATTGGAGAAGTTAGCAAAGTAGTGGGTGAAAAGTTAACCAAGTCTCCGCATGATGAGCAACTAGGTTCAACACGATTATCCACTTCCCCACTCTTTAACTTCAGCAACTGTCACACTTCGTGGGATCATGGTGTTCTCAATTCGGCAATATAAAAATCCTCTGAATCCTGATTGAGGACAAGAATAATTTCTCGACAAGTTCACACACACAATCTTTCGCATACACGAACTCATCGTCTGAGCAATCACTCTCAACTGAGTAAATTCAATCATTCAGAACTTTCTTACGCAGAATACACAACATACCAACAATATCGATCACCATTGATCTCACACATTTCTCAGCTTTCCTCTTACAGATCAATCCATCCTCTCTTGTGACCGAATTGACTCTGGAACGGCCATTGTCTTGGATTAAGCCGGAGTCTTACAGATTGATCTCTCGAACTTAAAGCATTCCCTTCTTGCAGTGCATCTGTGTGAGGTTGAGCATTTGCTCGGTTCAAGGAGTCTTTTCCGCACGGTCATCTCCTCAATTACATAGAAACAACAAATCGTTTTTCCCAGTCTACAGATTGGCGACCACAGTGGGAGGTTAATATCTCGGTTGCAATCTCAAGCTTTCACAAGATGGTTGATCTCAGGTCACACACAATTGACCCTAACGGTGCTAATACTAGCAACAATAACAATGAGCATATCCCGGAAACTATTCCAGCCTCTAACACTGACAGTGGTAATGTCATTCCTCCTCATGCTAGCATGGAAGGTCACCTCCTGTCCGGCCGACACCCTGGGGAAGTCAGGGGAAATCCACCACCTACCATGGATGATCTCATCAAAGTGCAAGAGACTCTTGCAAAGAATCAAACTGACATGGCTTCAACACAGATGGAGCTATTCAAGTATCTCAAGACTCTCACTGACAAGATGTCAGAGAATACCCAAGAAAAAGGGAAAGATAAGGAAATATCCTCAGATGCCGATCCTGAAGTAGTTCCAATTCATACAGGGATGACAGTGAAGTCCGCAAGGCTGCAGACGATCCATCAGCGAAGGAATCACCAAACTTTATTACTCGGGAAGATCTGGAATGCCTCCTGGAGAACCATGGAAAATACAAGACATCTCTTATCCATCGTCACCAACCTCCGTACCCGGATGCTACGCAAAGGATTCCTCTTCCAAAAGGTTATATCTCTCCAGCCTTCACCTTGTATGATGGAACGGGCAATGCTCAGGAACATATTTCTCTATTCCTGGAAGCTTTGGGCGAGCATGGACATAACCATGTGGTTCGCCTCAAAGAATTTTCAAAATCCTTGAAAGGCAGGGCATACACCCGGTACAACAACATCGCACCAGGAACTATCAACAATTGGGGAAAAATGATTAATACCTTCTACAGAAAGTACTTATTTGTGTCAGAACAAGTTAATCTCTTTGATCTTGGAAGAATGTTTCAGAAGAACACTGAACATCCCAATGACTATGTGAAGAGATTCAGAGTCCAGGCCCTGGACTGTCATGATCCAAATGTCACGGAGCAACAGCTGGTAGACTTATGTATCAACGGCATGATCCCCGTCTACGAAGATTTATTGGAAAATCTTCGTTTCCACACTTTCTCAGAGCTTCATGAAGCGGCAAAGAGATCAGCAACCATTGCACCCGCTTTACTAGAAAGAACAAAAAACACAAAGGCTGAAGAACCACGGGATGTTCGAGGAAGTAGACGTCTGATCAATAAGAATTACAATCTCCAACCTTCCACAAACGCTGTCGCAGAAGGGAGAAAACGAAAATATGAACCACCGCGCAAGTATACCTCCGCTCCCTCAAAGTCATAAAGGAAGGATAAGCAAGATGCACAAGTCCCTGATGTTGTAGTTGTTTCAATGCGGTAAATACGGATTCGTTGCTCAGACTTGTAAAGATTTAAAAATTAAGATATATACAGAATATATGTCACAAGATCAAGAGGAACCAAGACTCAGGATTCCAATGTGTTTCATATTCAAGTGGCTCAGAAAATAATCATAGGCGATTATAGCTCAAAATAAAACAAGTATTAACTCTATCTTTGCCAAATTAGATTCCATAAAATATTACTTGTATATTATAAGCATGACACATCAAGAATCCCTAGGACTAAGCATGTTCCATCAAACAAAATCACAAGCAATTAATTGAAATCATAAATCAATTAAAATCGGTGCAAAAAGTGAATTAAGAATTATTTAAATAACCACATGGCTGAAAAATAGCTTCCTCCATCATCCAAGTATTGGGGTTTAGCTACTCATAATAATCATGTTCTCAAAATACATACTTGATGCTCAAAATATGATTAAAAGAGTGAAAAATATAAAACAGCGAAACTACGACCAACTATAAGCGTCCAGAGAAGAACGATACCAGAGAACTGCAGTAAAAGAACGACACTCCGGTGCTGCTGTTGATGCTGCTGAAAATAAGTCTGCCCTGGAGAGTCTGTTCTTCGTGTTCTTCGTTAATGGCAGCAGCAGCAGCAGGTACAATTCCTGCAACTCCTCCTGCGCCTCTCTGCTGGCCTCCCAATCGACCCCTAACTCTTCATCCCACTTCTATGACATAAAACAAACTATTTATAGGCTTTAAATCCCCTTGAAACTCGATCAAACCCCTTGGAAATCTCAATTATTCTTTACGGGTTGTTTGAAGAATAATCTTCTTCTTGTTGCGTTACAGGCTGTTTCTAGCTATTCTCTCGTCTCAAATATCTTCTAGGACTTTTACCCAACTGTTTTGATGTATATCCCACGCAAGATATCCCATAAATCTCTCAAACTAATCTCAAACCCTAAACAGAAACCGTGTGCACTCTCTTGACTTTGTGTGGATTTTCTGACTTATCCAGCCCAATTAGATGGGTCTAATCGCTTCTAACAGATCCCTTATGTCTTGTAGAGTCCGTGGGTACCAAATTTGCCCATTGAATCGCCTCCTAGGTCGCTCAAATCCTTGATCCAAAACTGTTGACGCTGCTGCCTTTTTCCGCCAAAATCCAGTTTTGAAACTTTGAAGATGACCTCCCCCTATCCAGTTCCGGTGTCCCTTTAGTACATGCCCTCAAATGGGGTTCCCCTTAGTAATTAGGTTACCCCTTATCCAAAGTGAGAGTCCGTATAGTAATTTTCTCCCACGAGCGCAAAAACCACTTTTTAGCCAATTTCGCCGCAAAAGCTTATTTCTCCAAAAACACCTACAAAGACATAAAATAACCAAATAAGTACAAAATCGAGCACTAAAAATATAAACAATTGGGACAAATTAGACACATAAATGCGTCTATCAAATACCCTCAAACTTATTATTTGCTAGTCCTCGAGCAAATCTAATCTAAAATAAAATGACTACACTTAGCACGTGCAGTAAGCCGTTAAACCACTAGGTGGCCCTAGTGGCGGAGTGTTGTCTCCGGGGGGTTTACCAGAGGTGTACCCACAAAACCTTAATACTCCAGAGCTTAGCTATCTACGCAGAACCTTGGAAGGCACTAAAGAATCTCCTTGGTTGGCATACTTATTGACTACAGGAAGAAGTACCCTGATGCGAAATTCCAATTGCTGTACACGAGTTTGCACTCAAGCATACTAAAATTCATATAAAGTGACAGAGCTCTACTCAGATAGTTGCACTATGGACATCATATTCGGAGTCTAAACTAATCACATGGATAGATCAAGAAGATGGATATAGAAAACATAGATGGTTTTGATGTTTACTAAGTGAACGACGTTTCCCATATCTGTCTGAAGGCCTCCGCCAAAATGAACCTATCCTAATGGATTGAGATACTAGTCTGACTAATATCAACACACTGGCATATACAAGGGTACCAGTGGTCGATAACCTAACTCTAGGTCAACACAACTGGCATATACAAGGGTACCAGTGGTCGACTTTATTGAATTTATTTTTGGTCAAATGGTCTGGTCTCAATTTCTTTCTTCTTTTTTTTTTTTTTTTTTTTTTTTTTGGTAACTACCATTTTTTTTTTCTTTTTTTTTTTTTTCTTTCTTTTTTCAACTTTTTTTTTTCATGGTATCTCAATCACTCTAATTCACCCTAGCATTGGTAACAACTTGAATCGTGGGCCCCACCTATCACTTAGAGAAACATAGTTTAAAAACAAAATAAAATAAAAATAGAAGTGAAAAGGACTCAACGATATGGTGAAACTATCATGTTATTTCTAACACCTGAGCTCTGTGCTTTTATGAATAGACTCTTTAGATGTTTCCATCTAATCAGATTGGTTCCTCAAACTCCTACAATCAAAATGCTTCCATCCACTTAGATTAGTTAGTGCAATCCTCAATAGGCATAATTTCTAAGCTCTGGAGTTTATTTATTGCAACTAAAAAGTTTCTCCCATACCCCCAAACTTAAACCTAACATTGTCCTCAATGTTCTAAAGATGAAATTAAAAGCATGAACAAGGAGAAACTGTTACCATTTGAATGAAAGAGTTACGGAAGGATATTACCTGGTTGCATGAGATTGGGTTACCTCCCAAGAAGTGCTAAGTTTAAAGTCTTCAGCCAGACTAAGAAAAGGATTAGTCAACTCGAACCGTATAACAGTAGCCGGAATAACTGTGGGTCTTTAAAACCAAAAAGAGCTGACAAAAGGAAACTGCAGTGAACCAAGAAAATGTACAAGACTAGCATGCCCTTACCTAGTTTCCTGATTAAGATATCTATATCTAATTGTGGTTCAGGTTCAGGTTCTATAAAAGGGTCTAAATATATATTTCTTTAGGCTGCAACTCCTCAAAATTGAGATCCGAATTATTAGGTCCTAGAGTCTGTAAATACTTAAATAAGAACTTAGAAGCAAAATAATAACCTAAATAATTGAGGATCCTCTAAGTCAATCAGGTTTGACTTACATAATTGACCACAGTGAGAGTAGTGGTCATTCTTAAGAAAATGTGTCGATTCTAATATCCTAAAGTAATTAGGTTTAGTCTCAGAACTTAATAATTGACACATTTGAAATTTATACGTTCCCACAATTGTTTGAAAAATATTTGGTGGGAAAACAAAGTCGATCTTAGTATCATAGCCTGGTCTAACCTCATCAACCAGAGGATGGGTTTCTAACAACTGAACTTCCTTATGGACATCACTAGGTTCAGGAAAACGAGTATGAAAGTAATCTTGTAAAATGGTTGCATTGATGTCAAGTCCTAAGTGTGGGGACTTTCTGAGAGTTAAAGGTAAGGCACTAGGGAAGTGATAATCACCCCCAAACTTAGAGTTTTCAGTTTCTCTAGATAGACCTCTAATTATTTCTTGAATTTCCGTATCTTCAGAGTCCTTAAAATATTCAAGAGATTCTTCTAAGTTATTATCAGGTAGTGCATCTTTACTCATCTCTACGGGTCTATCTTCTTCTTCCAAGACTATTGTTTCTAAGTCGCTAGACTCTAAAACAGTATTTTCGAAATGAACCCGTTCCTCTAAACCACTATCGGCTTCGTAATCAAAAGGAAAAACTACATCGTCTAAAACGGTGGTATCCCTAATCAAATCCTCGTCCTTTTGAATAGGTGAATAATCATAAAAATTATTTGGATTTGAAGTAGAAATAATATAATCACTATAAAGCTCAATTGGATTACTAGATTCCTGATTACTATGCCTACATATTTCAGATTCTTCATCACTACTATCCTCATCATCATAATAGTACGAAGATGATTGAACCTTATCTAAATAAGTAGTGTTACCAATTATAACCTCGTTATCTTGATTATGTGAAAAAGTATCTTCATTCTCAAGGGTATTATTGGATACACTATATTGGCAATTCAAGTTATTTCGAGCAATACTTTCGTTCGTCTCTAACTCAAGTCTACGTGTCGACTCAGCTATCCTCTCAAGGGTCTCTTCCAAAGAAAGTTCCCTTAGTGTAGGATCTAAGTTTTGAGTTAATCTATTGAGGATATCTTCTACAGATTCAGTTGTTGTTGCAGTTCTTTCGTCCATAACTACATTATTCACCTCATCTAATTTATACGTCGATTCAGCTAACTGACGTGATGACTTAGCTAAATTCCTGAGAGTCTCTTCTAGAGAAGGAATAGGAACTGAAGGATCATAATAAGGACTACTTTTCAAAAGTTTGATTGTATCCTCTAAAGACGAAGAACTAGTATTATAATCTTCTTGCTCGTATGACTGATGCGCGTGCGGATAGTAATTGGGCTCACCATGGTATGAACCATAACCTTGAAAAGGTTGGCGTCCCCAGTCACTATTCTCACTATGGTCATAATACTGATGATGTCCATATTCAAATTCAGGTCGATATTCATTGTATTGGCTTCTATCATACCAGTTCGACATTCTTAATTGCAGGGGAATTCTACGCAATCACAAACAAGTCCGACTCGACCAAATCAAACCTATAGAATCTAGCAAACAAAAAGCATGATGGCTCCACTTAGATTGTTTTCTAGACCAGCTTCTATTCCTTCGAAAAGGAATTCGTTACAATTTGAGCACACCCCTCTGGAATCAATCCGAGCTAATGTAAGTTGAATCGAGGCGAGGGAAGCTCAGTGGAGCTTTGATACCCAAGGCCTCACCGCTATCACAAGGCGGCGCAGTCACGCATTCAACTCACAGAAACCATCATGAACTTTGAAATGTGCTTAAAGAGCAACCAATATTTTTCGAACGAGTTTCCTATTAAGCTCGTTACCCTATTGGTCTCGTTCTATTCAAAATTTTAGGCTTAGGTTCGCGTTTGGTTTCGTTTTCCTAAGGCGGGCAAGAAGGAAACGGTGATGAAATCCGAGTCCTTATCTTGATTTGGCCAGGCCTTGCCCTTTACTAGGAAATTAAAAACAGTCCAAATTCGTCCTCAATCAATGAATCACCTTAAGGAATACAGTAACTCGCTTACAGGAGATTCGCGAGTGTTTCGATGGACTTACCTCCCGTACCAGACGGGGGATGAACCGTTGAAGTCGACTCGGGCCACGACTCCTATGTCATGTACGAACCCGAGGGGCCGAGACGATATCGTAATCGTCGTCCTTCCCTGCAAACAGTTTGTATTTAAGGATACCCTTCCGTAGGGTTTAAAAATAAAAATAAAAATGTCCAAAAGTCCAGAATAAAGTCCAAATAAAAAGTCCAAAAATTACAAAAATTATGAAAAATAAAGCCTATTTACAAATTCTAAAAAAATATATAAAGCTATATACAAAAAAAATAAATAATAATAATAAAAAAAAATTAAATCCTAAAAAAATTATGTCTTTTTTTCTCTTCTCTTTTAGCTTTTAGCTTTAAGCTTTTTGTTCCCAAGTCCTTAGTATTCCACTTCGAACCTGTAAATCAAAGACACAAAAAGAAACGTAAAAAGGAACAAATAATAGTAAAAAAAATAAAATAAAAACAAATCTATAACAAGTCCGCGTCGGCGGCGCCATTTTGTGTTGTTAATTCGATTGCGGTAAATAAGGATTCGTTGCTCGGACTTGTAAAGATTTAAAAATTAAGATATATACAGAATATATGTCACAAGATCAAGAGGAACCAGGACTCAGGATTCCAATGTGTTTCATATTCAAGTGGCTCAGAAAATAATCCTAGGCGATTATAGCTCAAAATAAAACAAGTATTAACTCTATCTTTGCCAAATTAGATTCCATAAAATATTACTTGTATATTATAAGCATGGCACATCAAGAATCCCTAGGACTAAGCATGTTCCATCAAACAAAATCACAAGTAATTAATTGAAATCATAAATCAATTAAAATCGGTGCAAAAAGTGAATTAAGAATTATTTAAATAACCACATGGCTGAAAAACAGCTTCCTCCATCAAGTATTGGGGTTTAGCTACTCATAATAATCATGTTCTCAAAATACATACTTGATGCTCAAAATATGATTAAAAGAGTGAAAAATATAAAACAGTGAAACTACGACCCTCTATAAGCGTCCAGAGAAGAACGATACCAGAGAACTGCAGTAAAAGAACGACACTCCGCTGCTGCTGTTGATGCTGCTGAAAATAAGTCTGCCCTGGAGAGTCTGTTCTTCGTGTTCTTCGAGCTTTGTTAATGGCAGCAGCAGCAGCAGGTACAATTCCTGCAACTCCTCCTGCGCCTCTCTGCTGGCCTCCCAATCGACCCCTAACTCTTCATCCCCCTTCTCTGACATAAAACCAACTATTTATAGGCTTTAAATCCCCTTGAAACTCGATCAAACCCCTTGGAAATCTCCATTATTCTTTACGGGTTGTTTGAAGAATAATCTTCTTCTTGTTGCGTTACAGGCTGTTTCTAGCTATTCTCTCGTCTCAAATATCTTCTAGGACTTTTACCCAACTGTTTTGATGTATATCCCACGCAAGATATCCCATAAATCTCTCAAACTAATCTCAAACCCTAAACAGAAACCGTGTGCACTGTCTTGACTTTGTGTGGATTTTCTGACTTATCCAGCCCAATTAGATGGGTCTAATCGCTTCTAACAGGTCCCTTATGTCTTGTAGAGTCCGTGGGTACCAAATTTGCCCATTGAATCGCCTCCTAGGTCGCTCAAATCCTTGATCCAAAACTGTTGACGCTGCTGCCTTTTTTTCCGCCAAAATCCAGTTTTGAAACTTTGAAGATGACCTCCCCCTATCCAGTTCCGGTGTCCCTTTAGTACATGCCCTGAAATGGGGTTCCCCTTAGTAATTAGGTTACCCCTTATCCAAAGTGAGAGTCCGTATAGTAATTTTCTCCCACGAGCGCAAAAACCACTTTTTAGCCAATTTCGCCGCAAAAGCTTATTTCTCCAAAAACACCTACAAAGACATAAAATAACCAAATAAGTACAAAATCGAGCACTAACAATATAAACAATTGGGACAAATTAGACACATAAATGCGTCTATCAAATACCCCAAACTTATTATTTGCTAGTCCTCGAGCAAATCTAATCTAAAATAAAATGACTACACTTAGCACGTGCAGTAAGCCGTTAAACCACTAGGTGGCCCTAGTGGCGGAGTGTTGTCTCCGGGGGGTTTACCAGAGGTGTACCCACAAAACCTTAATACTCCAGAGCTTAGCTATCTACGCAGAACCTTGGAAGGCACTAAAGAATCTCCTTGGTTGGCATACTTATTGACTACAGGAAGAAGTACCCTGATGCGAAATTCCAATTGTTGTACACGAGTTTGCACTCAAGCATACTAAAATTCATATAAAGTGACAGAGCTCTACTCAGATAGTTGCACTATGGACATCATATTCGGAGTCTAAACTAATCACATGGATAGATCAAGAAGATGGATATAGAAAACTAGATGGTTTTGATGTTTACTAAGTGAACGACGTTTCCCATATCTGTCTGAAGGCCTCCGCCAAAATGAACCTATCCTAATGGATTGAGATACTAGTCTGACTAATATCAACACACTGGCATATACAAGGGTACCAGTGGTCGATAACCTAACTCTAGGTCAACACAACTGGCATATACAAGGGTACCAGTGGTCGACTTTATTGAATTTATTCCTTTTGGTCAAATGGTCTGGTCTCAATTTCTTTCTTTCTTTTTTTTTTTTTTTTTTTTTTTTTTTTTTTGGTAACTACCATTTTTTTTCTTTTTTTTTTTTTTTTCATCTCTTTTTCTTTTTCAACTTTTTTTTTCATGGTATCTCAATCACTCTAATTCACCCTAGCATTGGTAACAACTTGAATCGTGGGCCCCACCTATCACTTAGAAACATAGTTTAAAAACAAAATAAAATAAAAATAGACATGAAAAGGACTCAACGAGATATGGTGAAATCCAATGTTTATTTCTAACACCTGAGCTCTGTGCTTTTATGAATAGACTCTTTAGATGTTTCCATCTAATCAGATTGGTTCCTCAAACTCCTACAATCAAAATGCTTCCATCCACTTAGATTAGTTAGTGCAATCCTCAATAGGCATAATTTCTAAGCTCTGGAGTTTATTTATTGCAACTAAAAGTTTCTCCCATACCCCCAAACTTAAACCTAACATTGTCCTCAATGTTCTAAAGATAAATTAAAAACATGAACAAGGAGAAACTATTACCATTTGAAGAAAGAGTTACGGAAGATATTACCTGGTTGCATGAGTTGGGTTACCTCCCAAGAAGTGCTAAGTTTAAAGTCTTCAGCCAGACTAGAAAAGGTTAGTCAACTCGAACCGTATAACAGTAGCCGGAATAACTGTGGGTCTTTAAACCAAAAAGAGCTGACAAAAGGAAACTGCAGTGAACCAAGAAAATGTACAAGACTAGCATGCCCTTACCTAGTTTCCTGATTAAGATATCTATATCTAATTGTGGTTCAGGTTCAGGTTCAGGTTCTATAAAAGGGTCTAAATATATTTCTTTAGGCTGCAACTCCTCAAAATTGAGATCCGAATTATTAGGTCCTAGAGTCTGTAAATACTTAAATAAGAACTTAGAAGCACAAAATAATAACCTAAATAATTGAGGATCCTCTAAGTCAATCAGGTTTGACTTACATAATTGACCACAGTGAGAGTAGTGGTCATTCTTAAGAAAATGTGTCGATTCTAATATCCTAAAGTAATTAGGTTTAGTCTCAGAACTTAATAATTGACACATTTGAAATTTATACGTTCCCACAATTGTTTGAAAAATATTTGGTGGGAAAACAAAGTCGATCTTAGTATCATAGCCTGGTCTAACCTCATCAACCAGAGGATGGGTTTCTAACAACTGAACTTCCTTATGGACATCACTAGGTTCAGGAAAACGAGTATGAAAGTAATCTTGTAAAATGGTTTAGGCATTGATGTCAAGTCCTAAGTGTGGGGACTTTCTGAGAGTTAAAGGTAAGGCACTAGGGAAGTGATAATCACCCCCAAACTTAGAGTTTTCAGTTTCTCTAGATAGACCTCTAATTATTTCTTGAATTTCCGTATCTTCAGAGTCCTTAAAATATTCAAGAGATTCTTCTAAGTTATTATCAGGTAGTGCATCTTTACTCATCTCTAAGAGTCTATCTTCTTCTTCCAAGACTATTGTTTCTAAGTAGCTAGACTCTAAAACAGTATTTTCGAAATGAACCTGTTACTCTAAACCACTATCGGCTTCGTAATCAAAAGGAAAAACTACATCGTCTAAAACGGTGGTATCCCTAATCAAATCCTCGTCCTTTTGAATAGGTGAATAATCATAAAAAATTATTTGGATTTGAAGTAGAAATAATATAATCACTATAAAGCTCAATTGGATTACTAGATTCCTGATTACTATGCCTACATATTTCAGATTCTTCATCACTACTATCCTCATCATCATAATAGTACGAAGATGATTGAAACTTATCTAAATAAGTAGTGTTACCAATTATAACCTCGTTATCTTGATTATGTGAAAAAGTATCTTCATTCTCAAGGGTATTATTGGATACACTATATTGGCAATTCAAGTTATTTCGAGCAATACTTTCGTTCGTCTCTAACTCAAGTCTACGTGTCGACTCAGCTATCCTCTCAAGGGTCTCTTCCAAAGAAAATTCCCTTAGTGTAGGATCTAAGTTTTGAGTTAATCTATTGAGGATATCTTCTACAGATTCAGTTGTTGTTGCAGTTCTTTCGTCCATAACTACATTATTCACCTCATCTAATTTATACGTCGATTCAGCTAACTGACATGATGACTTAGCTAAATTCCTGAGAGTCTCTTCTAGAGAAGGAATAGGAACTGAAGGATCATAATAAGGACTACTTTTCAAAAGTTTGATTGTATCCTCTAAAGACGAAGAACTAGTATTATAATCTTCTTGCTCGTATGACTGATGCGCGTGCGGATAGTAATTGGGCTCACCATGGTATGAACCATAACCTTGAAAAGGTTGGCGTCCCCAGTCACTATTCTCACTATGGTCATAATACTGATGATGTCCATATTCAAATTCAGGTCGATATTCATTGTATTAGCTTCTATCATACCAGTTCGACATTCTTAATTGCAGGGGAATTCTACTCAATCACAAACAAGTCCGACTCGACCAAATCAAACCTATAGAATCTAGCAAACAAAAAGCATGATGGATCCACTTAGATTGTTTTCTAGACCAGCTTCTATTCCTTCGAAAAGGAATTCGTTACAATTTGAGCACACCCCTCTGGAATCAATCCGAGCTAATGTAAGTTGAATCGAGGCGAGGGAAGCTCAGTGGAGCTTTGATACCCAAGCCCTCACCGCTATCACAAGGCGGCGCAGTCACGCATTCAACTCACAGAAACCATCATGAACTTTGAAATGTGCTTAAAGAGCAACCAATATTTTTCGAACGAGTTTCCTATTAAGCTCATTACCCTATTGGTCTCGTTCTATTCAAAATTTTAGGCTTAGGTTCGCGTTTGGTTTCATTTTCCTAAGGCGGGCAAGAAGGAAACGGTGATGAAATCCGAGTCCTTATCTTGATTTGGCCAGGCCTTGCCCTTTACTAGGAAATTAAAAACAGTCCAAATTCGTCCTCAATCAATGAATCACCTTAAGGAATACAGTAACTCGCTTACAGGAGATTCGCGAGTGTTTTGATGGACTTACCTCCCGTACCAGACGGGGGATGAACCGTTGAAGTCGACTCGGGCCACGACTCCTATGTCATGTACGAACCCGAGGGGCCGAGACGATATCGTAATCGTCGTCCTTCCCTGCAAACAGTTTGTATTTAAGGATACCCTTCCGTAGGGTTTAAAAATAAAAATAAAAATGTCCAAAAGTCCAGAATAAAGTCCAAATAAAAAGTCCAAAAATTACAAAAATTATGAAAAACAAAGCCTATTTACAAATTCTAAAAAAAATATATAAAAGCTATATACAAAAAAATAAATAATAATTAATAAAAAAAATTATGTCTTTTTTCTCTTCTCTTTTATCTTTTAGCTTTTAGCTTTAAGCTTTTTGTTCCCAAGTCCTTAGTATTCCACTTCGAACCTGTAAATCAAAGACACAAAAAGAAACGTAAAAAGGAACAAATAATAGTAAAAAAAATAAAATAAAAAACAAATCTATAAACAAGTCCGCGTCGGCGACGCCATTTTGTTGTAGTTGTTTCAATGCGGTAAATACAGATTCGTTGCTCGGACTTGTAAAGATTTAAATATTAAGATATATACAGAATATATGTCACAAGATCAAGAGGAACCAGGACTCAGGATTCCAATGTGTTTCATATTCAAGTGGCTCAGAAAATAATCCTAGGCGATTATAGCTCAAAATAAAACAAGTATTAACTCTATCTTTGCCAAATTAGATTCCATAAAATATTACTTGTATATTATAAGCATGGCACATCAAGAATCCCTAGGACTAAGCATGTTCCATCAAACAAAATCACAAGCAATTAATTGAAATCATAAATCAATTAAAATCGGTGCAAAAAGTGAATTAAGAATTATTTAAATAACCACATGGCTGAAAAACAGCTTCCTCCATCATCCAAGTATTGGCTACTCATAATAATCATGTTCTCAAAATACATACTTGATGCTCAAAATATGATTAAAAGAGTGAAAAATATAAAACAGCGAAACTACGACCCACTATAAGCGTCCAGAGAAGAACGATACCAGAGAACTGCAGTAAAAGAACGACACTCCGCTGCTGCTGTTGATGCTGCTGAAAATAAGTCTGCCCTTGGAACTCGATCAAACCCCTTGGAAATCTCCATTATTCTTTACGGGTTGTTTGAAGAATAATCTTCTTCTTGTTGCGTTACAGTCTGTTTATAGCTATTCTCTCATCTCAAATATCCTCTAGGACTTTTACCCAACTGTTTTGATGTATATCCCACGCAAGATATCCCATAAATCTCTCAAACTAATCTCAAACCCTAAACAGAAACCGTGTGCACTGTCTTGACTTTGTGTGGATTTTCTGACTTATCCAGCCCAATTAGATGGGTCTAATCGCTTCTAACAGGTCCCTTATGTCTTGTAGAGTCCGTGGGTACCAAATTTGCCCATTGAATCGCCTCCTAGGTTGCTCAAATCCTTGATCCAAAACTGTTGACGCTGCTGCCTTTTTTTTCCGCCAAAATCCAGTTTTGAAACTTTGAAGATGACCTCCCCCTATCCAGTTCCGGTGTCCCTTTAGTACATGCCCTCAAATGGGGTTCCCCTTAGTAATTAGGTTACCCCTTATCCAAAGTGAGAGTCCGTATAGTAATTTTCTCCCACGAGCGCAAAAACCACTTTTTAGCCAATTTCGCCGCAAAAGCTTATTTCTCCAAAAACACCTACAAAGACATAAAATAACCAAATAAGTACAAAATCGAGCACTAAAAATATAAACAATTGGGACAAATTAGACACATAAATGTGTCTATCACCTGACCAGCGCACAGGGGCTCCCGATCAAGACGCACCTGAGTTTCCCCTTCGCATTGAAGAAGTGATCGAGCTCTTGGATGCTTGGATCCAAGATGGCGCAATCAAGTTACCATATGTCAAGAAAGAACCAACTGAAGAAGACATGGAAAGTCCTCTTTATTGTCGCTTCCACAGGTTCGTCAATCATCCCACCAGTGACTGCAGAGTCTTGAAACGCATATTCAGAGAAAAGGTTGAATCATGAGTGCTCAACTTGAGGGCTGAAGGAGTACACAGAGACCCTCTCCTAATCAGAACTTTCTCCATCTCTGAAAAACCAGTGAAAGAAGCAGTTCAGTCATTGATCGAACCTATCTGTGAATTGCTTTATTTGTCGAAGGCACAAAGGGGAGACATGTTCAGGGATTTGAACCATATAGTGTCTGGGAAACGACTGCTGATTCCGGAAGTATCCCATGAACCCCTTGCCACCGACAAAGAAATGTGTAACTGGGGACTGCTCACCACAGTGTACGTCAAGGGAAATGAATTCAAAAGAGCATTCGTCGATGTTGGTACTGCCATCAACATTATTCCCTTGAAAACTCTCAGAGCTTCTGGAATTACTCGACAAGAAGCTACTCATGCTCCCACGTCAATCAGGGATCACGAAGGGGCATTCAAAGATGCATACAGCCACATCACCCTTAAAGTCAGAGAAACTCAGTTTGCACTGGGGCCAAATATTACATAATCCGGGAAGATCTAGGATACGACATGATTCTTGGAAGACCTTGGTTTCACGCTGGAAAAATGACTCTGATGTCTTCAACTGAAGAAAGCTCTGGCTCAGAAGAGATAGAAGATGTTTCGTCATTCGAACACCTGGAGGAAGTTAAAGCTTTGGTGAAATTAAGGAAGAAACCTGGAGAAAGTGCACACTCTTTCATCGAAATGTTCCGTACTCAGGCAAGTCTAATTCCTCCTCATGCGCCTATACTTCCAATGTTTAATTATGTTGCTATGGTTCGAGGATTTTTTCACACTGACAACTCAGCAATCACAAAAAATTACGAGTGCATATCTTCACCTCAACAATATTACACCAAATGGTTGAGCACAGAGCCCCTTCAAATTGATAATTCTATCGAAAGGTTCATCGCTGAAGGTATGGCTAAGCATGACAGACAGTACTATGGATACTCTCATTTGCATGAGTTTCCATATATACCACAACATTGGAGTCACGCCGCACCAAGAATCCCAAATCAACAGAAGATATTCAAAGCGCAGACAACCAAGCCTAACAAATTTCGTGAAGTAGATCTGATTCTCAAAGCAACTCAGCGCAACCTGTATTCTGCAAGAAGCTCCAATTGAGAAGGGACATTCTTGGTTTCTAAGTCCATAACCGGAGGATACTACAGGTTGATCAACACAGATGGCAGGACCCTGCCAACCATCTACGAGAATTGGCTTAAGGCATTTGACGCCTGAAATTATTGGCCATTTAAAATACTAGTTGTTTGAACATTCATGACTCCTAGGATTTGGCATTTAGGATTTTCTTTCATTATATTTCAATTTCTCCAAAACGTTTGCAATACTTGCATTCAGTATTTGAATTCAGCAATTTATCAAAATTCAGTTCATTTTACTTAAAGAAAATCTCTATCAAATCCAAAAGAAAAACCTCATTCATTAACCAATCCAAAACCAATCAATGCCAGAACCAGAATAAAACCTCACATCTCTCGAAAGTTCAGACGTTCAAGAGAGTACGAAAAGAAATCAAAGGAAGTCAGCAAAGAACGACTTTTGTTCCTCCGTATCCTTCAAAATTTGCAAAGCCGCCTTCTCCAGGGTCAGCGCCTCGGTCAGCTTAGCAATCTTCTCCTCTTTCTCCATCACAGCACTGTTGGGAAAGGGTATGTTATTCTCACATGAGTCCTTAATAGCATTTATTTTCTTACGAAGCCACTTCACGTTGAAGCCAAGTCTTTCAGAATTCTCCAATTTGAACTACCAATCAAAGAGTATATCTGGAGTCATAGTATTTCTTGCCCTAGCGCATATATCACTTACAACACGCAAGATAGCACTTACTTGCATTTTTAAAGCATAAGCGCGTCTGGGATCCCTGTTAACAATGATGTGACCAAACGTCTTCCATATTTTCTCATACAAGCCTGCATATCCAATGGGAACGCTGAATCCACCAACTAGCTCATGATATAGGAGTGATGCATCAAATGGAGGATCAAAAGCAACCCCTGCATTTGGATATTCATGCACCAATATGCGGTTTTCAATTACTGGAGCAACTTCTACGGTCATGGCAACAGTTTCTTCAATCTCTTCTACTTGTGGCTCAGTTTCTTCTATTACTGGAGTGGCAACAATTGAAGTTTCCATGACTTAAGTCACAACTATCTCATGGCCTTAAAGTGCAGGGATGGTTGTCTCTTCATCATGGATGCTTGAATTACCCTTATTGGTTCAGTATCCTCAACTTCGGTATTCGGCACCTAATACAAAGATTACATGAGGTTAGAGCAATCTAAACATGGAAACCAAATGGAATCATAAAACTACAGCATAGAAGCAGCACAACATCATCAAAATTCATCATTATGCATTCAAGGCACGGACAAAGAGTGTAAAATTCATAAAACACGTTTTACGGTAAGCTCGTCTAAAGATATTTTACTCTTCCTTGTACAAGACGACGAACTGGGAGCAATCTACAAGGAATACAAGGATGAGTCATATACCATTCTGTTCATATGGATGTCTTATACAACATATAAAAGTTTCATAATAATCCGATGAACGAGCAAAGAGATGTGGTCAAAACATTGGACAAAATGCAGTCTGAAAAAGTTCTGAAGGTCTCCTGGAAGTTTACTGTTTCGCTGATTTCGACCTCTAAACGTGTTCGAAACTCAAAAAGCTTCAATTCTGAAGCTTTGAAATTTTCTGGGCTTGAAAATACTGATACACACATTTTTGTGTCTAATATGCCCTGATTCTATATATTGACAGTGCCTATTTTTGTACTTATTATGGTATTTTATGTGTGTGTAGGTATTTTTGGCCAATAAACATTTTTGGAAAAATCGGCTCGAAAAGTTGATAAAGGCACCCCCAAAGGAAGCGATTTTGACACCCACACTTTGGATAAGGGCCACCTAGAGCATCCCAAGGCAGTTGATGAAGACGCCCGTACTCTGGATAGGGGCAGCCCATCTTTCAAAAATCAAAACAGGAAAAACGCGGGAAACTGGCAGCAGCGAGGAGTGAATTTGGAGTTGGATTTTGAGCGAGTTTTGAGGAGATTCAATGGGTGTATTTGGTATGTATGGACTCTAGAAGACATAAGAGGCCTGTTGCAATCATCTAGACCCAGCCAATTGGGCTGGATAAGTCGGAATAATCGATCAAATTCCCAACAGGACACGGTTTCTCTGTTTAGGGTTCAAAGGTATTTGGAGATATTTTTGGGAGATTCTCTCGTAGGATATACATTTGTTCAGTTGAGTCCAAGTCAGAAGAGAGTTTGGTGACAAGAGAATAGACAACAGCAAACACGTACGCAACAAAGAAGAAATTTCTCCCCCAACTGCCCGAGAGGAATAATGGATTTTTTTCTTGAATTTTTGAGAGATTCTTGGGAGTTTGATAGCTATAAATAGGTGGATTTACATCAGAGAAGGGTTAGAAACCCTTAGGAGAGAGTTAGGAGAAGTTTAGAGCCAAGAAGAAGAAGTTACAGAGAGTTACAATGCTGCTGCTCGAGGAGGAAGAAGAAGAGGAAGAACTGACGCTACAGAAGCGTCGTTCTTAAACAGTGCTTACAGCGAATCCATTATGTCGTTCTTCTACAGTAGTTTACTTCTATCGATTATATTCATCACTTAACCTTTTGTCACGGTGACGCTGTAACACTATTACAGCGTTACAAACTCCATTTTTACATTATTTTCATCAATAAAAACACATATTAAGCCATGAACACATCTTTTGAGTATGTTTTTGGGATGAGGAGCTAAACCTATTAGCCGAGACGACGGAGGAAGCCATTGGTCTCTAGGCACAAAACATCGTCTATTACGACAGTGGCGGTACGGTCTTAGAATTACGGAGACAGAAGCAGTTTATTTATATCGTTTATCTGTGACACTTTTTGTGAATCTTAAACTTCCTGTTTTAGTACTTCTTCATCTTTTAATCAACTTTTTGGCTATAATCATGTATCATAAAACCATAATTGTAATGCTCCTAATCCAGCTATCAGCTGAGTATTGAGGCTCATGTCTCTTGTTGAAAGCATGAAAGCTCATGCCGCAAAATCTCTGACTGAGAATGTTATCTCTCAGAGTATATGTAGATGTGTGGTCTCTCAGCTGAGGCAATGGCGCATCTCATGAATACAGAGCAATTTCAGTAATTATTTCTATATAGAATCGAAAGATTGGACGGCTCCTAGAAAGCATGCCTGCTAGTATAGAGCAACAACGTCTTCAGGATACAACAAAGTGTTCCCTGACTATATAAAGGAAATGTGACGTTTGAACAAACTCATGTTTATCAGATAATTAATGCTCCTAGACAGCATGCCTGCTAGTATAGAGCCATCAGTTAATTGTTTGTAATCGTGAATATTCAACAATATTCTACGATTCTTCATAATATTTCGTAATTCAATTTGTGGTTCTTCCCAGCAGAATTCCATGGGTTAGTGATAAATATTCAATGTACGGGCATCTGAGCAGCTCTCGAGTAAGACCCTACCAAAATGGTGCAAGTGTACTCAGCAATAATGCACAAACGAGCACCTGAATGCGCAAACGAACATTCCAAAATACGAAGGAACGATGAACCTATGAAAATAGAAAGGAAAATAATAATAATAAAATATTAGCAAAGGCGCTAGGGGACTGGGCTCACCGGCCGGCCAGTCACGCCGTGACCAGTCCCACACCCAAAATTATATTTTATCATATTTTATTATTTTTCTTTGATCCCATGAAAATTCCCTGGTTTCATGATATTTCCTTAAACTCATGAAATTATATAAATTAGGGAGAAAAACGCACGGGACGCATGGGCTCACGGGACGGCCGGCCATGCCCTAGCCGTTGCCGGCCCCACACGCCCTTGTCTCATTATTTTAATATTATTTGTTTCCTTATCTTATGGAAACTCCTCCACTTCAAGGAAATTCCCTAATTTCAGCAAACTCCTTGGATTCATGAAAAATAATATAAAATTAGGGAAACCCGTGGGACGAGACATAGCCGGCCAGCCATGCCCTAGCCGGTCTCGCACGTCCCATTATTTTTTTATTATTATTATTTTATGTTTCCTCATCCCATGGAAACTCCTTGATTTCAACAAATTCCTTGGTTTCAACAAATTTCTTGATTTTGTGATGTTTCCCTAAAATCATCAAAATATTATAAATTAGGAAAAAAGTGCCTTGGGACCGGCTCCTAGGCCGGACGGCCATGCCTTGGCCCAGCCGGTCCCACACTACATGATTCCTTCATTATTTTATAATTTTATTCCTTCATCTCATGAAGTTTCCCGGTTTTATCAAAAATCCATGATTTGTTCATATTTTCTCAAAATGTTGCTCAACCGCACACATGAAAATATCAAAACTCTCAGGACTCAGATACTGACACTATGGTGACGTGGGCATGTCTCCTTGAACGACCAAGGCTGGCCCTTAGGCTTGCAAATAGCCTGTCCTACATGTTTTAATGATTTTGACCTAATTTGCTCAATTGCTCATACTGGGTCCAAACTCTTCTCAAACAGCTTAGAGCTTGCTCACACGACCATCATCTGGTCCCATGACCACCAAGGGATGGTCTCATGCCTCCTTGGTCGGTCCCTCATATCTCCAGGTTTTACTACCTAACGCTCACACGAGCACTATTTTAATAAATGATTAAACCAGCATTTAATCATCCTTTCACCAACTGGTCTTCATGAGACTTTGGTATTTTGCTCACTTGAGCATATGGGCGTAGAATGGTCGATTCCTCATCCCTTGTATCCGGTCCCTCCTTCATTTTCATTTCACAAATGATTTTCAATAAAATCAGCAATTTATCATCAATTCAACAATTGACTAAAATTAGGGTTTCGAATCCAGAGCTTTGCGAAAACATAATTCTGAGCATATTCAAACACTAATAATTTTACGTTGATCCCGTGATCAACACTTTAATAATTATGCTCGGCTCAGACGCCAGCATTTTAAATTAGCATTTCCATCAAATGAGCAACATTTTCTCAGATGAGCAATATTTGCTTAAACCATGAATATTGGTTCAACTATCAATATTCAATAATTCATCAGATGATCAATACTTGCTCAGACAAGCAATATTTGCTCAGACCAAAGAATATTATTTCGGCCATTAATATTCTACAATTCATCAGAGCAATATTTGCTCAGATGAGCAATATTTATTCAGACTAGCAATATTTGCTCAGACCATGAATATTGGTTAAACTATCAATATTTTCTCAGATGAGCAACATTTGCTCATTCCATGAATATTGGTCCGGCTATCAATATTTAATAAATCATCATGTGAGCAATACTTGCTCAGTCCATGATACTAACTATTAATTTTCAGTAGTTTATCAAACGAGCAACATTTGCTCGTACAAGCAATATTTTATCAACTTAACAATCACATAATATCTTCGTCTCAACAGACATGTTCAACTCATGAGTCTCAGAAGATTTGCAAATTATGTTCAACTCAGCAAGGATTCATCGTCCTATAAAGTCAGCAACTGACTCCACATTCACGAGATATCAATCGTGTAACATGGGGGGATATTAACTAGGGTTATGGTCTGGCGGTATACGGCACGTGTGTTCAAACACATGATGAGAATGTGAGCAAGTCGTGCAATCAGTTGGAGAAGTTAGCGGAGTAGTGGGTGGAAAGTTAACCAAGTCTCCGCACGATGAGCAACTGGGTTCAACACGATCTTCCACTTCCCCACTCTTTGACTTCAGCAACTGTCACACTTCATGGGATCATGGTGTTTTCAATTCAGCAATACAAAAAGCCTCTGAATCCTGATTGAGGACAAGAAGAATTTTTTAACAAGTTCACACGGACAATCTTTCGTCTACACGAACTCATCGTATGAGCAATCACTCTAAAATGAGTAAATTCAATCATTCAGAACTTTCTTATACAGAATACAAAATACACCTACAATCTCGATCACCATTGATCTCACACATTTCTCATGTTCCCTCCTACAGATCAACCCATCCTCTCTTGTGACCGAGTTGACTATGGTACGGCCATTGTCTTGGTTTAGGATGGAGTCTTACAGATTGATCTCTCGAACTTAAAGCACTCCCTTCTTGCAGTGCATCTGTGTGAGGTTGAGCATTTGATCGGTTCAAGGAGTCTTCTCCGCACGTTCATCTCCTCAATTCCTTAAAAGCCAGCAAATCCTTTTTCCCCATATACACCTCTATATCAGCATCAAGGAATATCAATGTATCATCTGCAAATTGCAGATGTGAAATATTAATCTCATCTTCTATCACTTGAAATCCATGTAACTTATCCCTCACAGAGGCATCACTAACCAATTTAGATTAAACCTCCACCACCAACAAAAACAAAAAAGGAGATAAAGAATCTCCTTTCTCAAGCCTTTTCGAAGGTTTAAATTTTTCATTTGAGCTGCCCTTAACCAAAACATAAATATTTTCTGTTGAAATACATCATTTAATCCAAGATATCCACCTTCTCCCAAATCCATGTTTCTCAATAATACAAGTTAATGTTTTCCATTTCACATGATCAAATTCCTTCTCCATATCAATCTTGCACAAGATTCCTGTCTTTTTCTTCTTCAATCAGCTGTCTATAGACTCACTAGCAATTAAAACCCCATCCAGAATTTGTTTGTTCTTAATGAAAGCTCCTTGATAATCTGACACCAACTTAGACATCAAAGTCTTTAATCTGTTTGCAAGTACTTTAGATAAAATCTTCTTTTTTAGGAATCAAAGACAAGAAAGAAAAATTTATTCTCCAATCCAAACTTCCGTACCTGTAACATTCCCCCATCAAATTCATAAATTCTTTCTTGATTATATGCCAGCACACTTTATAGAACTCCATTGGAAAGACATATGACCCTGGAGATTTGTTGCTTCCAGCATGTTTAATGACTCCAAACACCTCTTCTTCTGTGAACTCCCTCTCCATCCAATCCTTCTCAGCATCATTCAAACAGGGAAACTCCAACCTGTCTAAAGTAAATCCAAATTCATTTTTTTCAGTAAATAAATTTGAATAATAACTTCTCATTTCCAATTTAATAGCATCCTGATCAAAAGTTTCCACACCATCAACCTCCAATTTTGCAATTGTGTTCCTCTTCCTCTCTGCACTTGCAATTCTATGAAAGTAAGCAGTGTTAGAATCACCCCATTTAAAATCATTTTGTTTAGCTCTTGTAAACCATTTCCTAGCCTCCTAAGCTTTAATTTGATTCAACTTCAAACAACATTCACTTCTCTCTTCAAACTGAGAATCATCCAAAGGATTATATTCCTCCAATAAAGCAAACAAACAAACCAATCTTCTCTGTCAGCTCATTTTTCTGTCTTTTACTATACCCAAATTCCTTCTAATAAACAATGGTACTAAAATTTTCTCTAAAACAAATTACACTTATATACCCATTACCCGGAGTGTACCCCCTAGATAGTGGGAATGTTATTTATGCCCTAGTATCCATGGGCTTTGCACGAACACCCTTCAGGGGCATATATGCAAGGGGCTGAATATCTATCAACGACTTAAAGCCCAGTTTTAACCTCCACAACATTTAATATGTCCGAACGTAATAGGTTTAGTTCCTTCTGTTTTTTTGATAGAAGAATTGAGAGAGATAAATTGTAAAGCACGAGCAGAGCAGATTTGAATCTCCAATTGAACATGTTCTTCTTTCTTTGAAATCATTCTGAATCTGTCACTTCTTCTTCATCATATTTATTAGTTGAATTTGATTATAAATTCATGATTTGAAACTGGATTTTTTCTTCATCGAATCAGAAAGCGTTTGTTCTGAATAGTTGTTTTTCAACCAGAACCTAAAGTCGGTAGTTGTTTGGCGTCTAAATTAGCAATCTATTTTACTCAGAGAAATCTATTTTTCAACTCAAATCAGAAGTTGTGGATGAATCATTGAATCTGAAGATCTACCTCAGTCTTCTTTAGCGTTGATTTCATTGCAGAGATCTTCCGAAGCTCGATTCACTATTTGATTTGATTTCTTCTAATTATTTGATTTGTCCAAGTTCAATCTCGAAATGGGTAAGACATACTTTCTTAATTTTACTTTTTTTCCCGAATCATGTAATGTACATATTGATGTTCATATTGTATTTGATTAACCATGAATTTGGCATGTTTGTACATTTTGTTTTATATTTTTTCAATTTATGATTATGATTTTTCATATGAGTGAAATTCAATATGGTTTTTCAAGTAACCATGATTTATGATGACCAAGGTTTAAGACAGATTGTGATGGTTATACAACAATGTAGTAGTTGAACCTGTTAGGTCATATTGTTACTGGTTTTTGTGATCAATCAATTTAGTAGTTCAACCTATATACAATGGCTTAGTGAATTCATGCAATGTATATTTTGAAGCTTATAAATCACCGTTCGCCTTGATATACTTCTCACGAGGGGCGTAGCCCCGAGTGATTTGCGTCATGACCAGGTTTTAAGCTACGGGACATGCTGAATCACATATTCAATCTCAGGACATGTTGTAGGTAACAATGTAGTAGTTCAACCTGATTACATTATGTTAGTGAATACAAGCAATGTAGCTTGTCAAGATGTTTATATTGAATGTCGTTGTTACTGAATACAAATATTGAATCTCATGACAACTTGTCCAAGTTTTCTTCCAATTCTGAAAAAAACTTGTGGTAGTTGCTTCTAGTTGTGGAAACAACTTGGGCTGGTTGCTTTCAATACTTTCTCTTAACAACCTATGGTAGTTGCTTCTAGTTGTGGAAACAACTTTGGTTGGTTGCTTTCAATTCTATGGAGGCAACTTGTATATTATTTTCTCCAAACAACCTGTGGTGGTTGCTTCTATTCTATGGAGGCAACTTGTATCTTATTATCCTTTGCAATTTACTGAGTTTCTTTTTTTGTTAGGTAAATATGGTTGTCGCGGAGATTAAATTTTACTGTCTAATGAAAGTGAGCCACGAAGAAGTTGTTGTTAAAGTAAAAAAGAAAATGACCAAGATGGCGTTCTGCATCTTCAATACGACTGACGAATGGAAGTTTCAGAAACAAACAAATACGTGTTTGGATGAAAGCTAGATTGTTTGGGTTAGTTATAATATTACTGTATTATACAATATTGTTTGTTTAGTTATAATACTATAAATACAGTATTGTTTGTATCAGTTTTAATATACGAAAATGGTTTTTAACATGAATGACCAAGTATTTAGATGTAAACATGAATTGTTAACATGAATGACTGAATGGTTTTAGATGAATGATTGTAGGTACAATACTGTTATATGATTCTAGGCACCAAAATCTAAAAGGAGATGGGTAAAATACAAACAATATTATTATATGATTACAGGTACCAAAAGCTAAAAAGAAATGGATAAAATATAATAAGTCATGGAAAAAAAATGACACAACTAGTACAAGTTGTCTTTGCATTTGAAAGCAACTAGCACAAGTTGTCTCCAAAAATTGAGGCAACTTGCATTAAGTTGGCTCCAAACTGGGGATAACTTACTTAAGTTGGTTTCAATTTGATGGCACCTGTAACAAGTTTTCCCCCAAAAAATATGGTGACAAACCAGTATAACTTGCAAAAAAACAAAATTTAAACAAGAACATTCATAACATAGCAAGTTGAATAAAAAATGTTTAGAATAAATATAATATAACAATAACAAGTTCAATAAAAAGAAAACTGACAGAAATGCAAAACCAACATAACAAGTTCACAGAAGTAACAACTGGAAAACCAAAACATAAGAAAAATTTATTGGAAGTTGAACATAATCCTACGGGAGTATGAAATCCGTGGCTTCCTGCGGTATGATGGTCAATGGACGATCAAACATTGAGGATTGTCATCAAATTATTCAGAAACCAACGCCAAATATCACCATATTCACCAGGAACAACTCCAAATGCAACTAGAATATCCCTGCAAAGAAAAAGAAACAAGAAAAGTTTAAAATAAAGACAAAGTGAGTGACTGAAAGATGTTTCAAGTGGAAGCAACTACTAAAATTCATCTTCAGAAATGGAATCAACTACCACAAGTTGTCTTCAAAGGTGGTAGCAACTTGCTCAAGTTGTCTCCAAAGTGGAAGCAACTAGAAAAAGTTGTCTCCATTATTTGAAGCACCTTGGTGAAGTTGTTCCCAAAATCTGGAACACATGAACCTGTGAAGTTGTCTTCAGAATTGTCTCCAATAAAAACTATATCTGGACAAGTTGTCTCCAACAAAAAACTATATATGAACAAGTTGTTAAAAAAATGAAGCCAACTAGCCCAAGTTGTCTCCGAATTTTGAAGCAACTAGCAGAAGTTGTCTTCAAATCTGAAGGCAACTTGTAGTTGTCTCCAAATATGAAGGCATCTAGCACAAATTTGTCTCCAAAAAGCACAAAAAAAACACACACAAATGAGTGAACCTGGAGTGAGTTGAACACACATCCTCTGACACAATGTTAGTCATGCTACCATTGCACCACAGATTCGTCGCAACTACTCTAAGATGTATGTATAAAGATAATGTTACATGCTTGTCAAAAAGATAGGGACAACTAGATCAAGTTTCCTCCGAATCTGGAGCCAACTAGGTAAAGTTTCCTCCAAATATGGAATCAACTAGCTCAAGTTGCCTCCAAAAGTGAAAGCAACTTTCTCAAGTTGTCCCCAAAATCTAGAGTCCAAAAACGAAAATGGAAAAAACTAGATATTTAAACTATTGTTAATCCCAAGCAAAAAAATAGAGAAAAATAGCTCAAGTTGGTTCCAACAAAATACTGGGCATTATGAAAAAGTTGCTAAAACAAATGAAGTAACCTAGTCTCCAAAATCCTGAGGCAACTAGATCAACTATAAACAGAGATGATGGATTCTGTCAAAATATATTAGGTACACTAATAAAATGAAATGGCATACCTGTTATACAAGGAATCCTGCCACAGATGGTCGTAAGAACTTAGAGACTCCGACTACGGAAGCATCGGTTCTGTTATCATTCAGAAAACAATCATTAACATAGAGGTCAGCAACAAATGCTAGGTTCCTGGAAATCTCGAGGTTATTGATCAATTCTCCTTTTAAGGAGAAAAACACCTCCGTTTGGAATTCCAGCAACCAAACTCTTAAGTTTATTCCCCGCACATCCATTTTCCATTTCAAACTGGTAAGCATGCCAACGCTAAATAAAAACATTAACAAGGTACAAATTCCATGAACTAGACCAGCTGAGGTTAAGGTTAAGGAGAACTCATCTTGAGTCCAAGGAGCTCAGATAGTCTAGGCACAACATGCTTCAAACTGTACACGGGATCCCCGGAACTCCCTGAAAATCCAGCAATTCCAATACAATTAGCTGAACTGAATAGAAGTTATAACTTGAAACTGAAACCCACACCATAATCAAGGACTTTGGAACACTAATTCAACCAATAACCTGAAACTGAAACCTAGTAATTAGAATTGGTTATACAAAAAATTAGAATTGGTGATACAAACTAGGCACTACATAGTGGAACAAAAACAAGATAAAGTACAAAAATTCCCGAACTGAAATGAATTTGAAGTCGAGTCAAAATAATTCAAGTAGTAGTATATTTAGGAGTTACTAGTATCGTGAACTACTACCGTACTACCAATTGTAAAAGAGAAAATGGAAAGTGATATCCTGAACTCTTGTGTCCTGCATTATATTCTTAGGGAAGATCCCACATGCATTTGCAACATATCCGACCAAAAAAATGTTGCGCGCTTTTCTCATGCTTCCGGGTAATGCAAACGTTTTTCTTCCACTAGTACTATAGAACCAACTATCCCATCCTATCACCCTCCATCAGCTCTCATAAGAAAATATTCAAGCTGGAGAAAGATGGTGAAAACCAGTGCTAAACGCAATTAATATGAGCCTATAAACTAAGACAGCACGCAGTCAAATGCAATGGTGCAATTTGCATGTCTTAATCTTATTAAAGCATCACTAAATTGAGCGAAATGACTATCCTTACTGTAAATTCAAATGTACAATATAAAGAGGTTTCTTTGCTTTACGATATTCCTTAGTGGCAACATTTATCCATTTCATATATAAATCCGAATCTAAACTTTCGAAGATTCTACTGGAACTCATACAATTAAGCTTTTGAAAACGCTACCAAGCAAAGATCTTCAAAATAGAAATAAATTCTAGATACTTAATAAGTTTTTTATACTGGACATTAAGATAACTTTTTCAATTATGCTTCATGACAGAAATGACGCCATAACCAAGCAATTCAAACAAATTGTGACATGCATTTTTTTTACCGACAACTGCAACAACGTATGCATCAAAAGACTAATACAAAACTTAATTGAAATCAAGTGAAATTCAAACTTAAATTCAAACAAATTGTAACATGCATCTATTAAACCCTAAAAATTGAAATAAAGTGAAATTCAAACACAGAATCTTTTGATTACCTTCGTTAAACACAGAATCAAACTGAAAATGATGTTGTTGTTAGATTTTGAAGTATTTTTGATCCGTTCCTTCATTTTTGTGATTTGATTTTTCCAAAATCTCTGAACTAATCTACTTCTATATCTATTCTACTTAGTTTCCTAATTTGATTTGTTTCCTTTCAGTTTTTTTCGTGATCTTGTAGTCGATTCGTTCAGTGTTTTTTCGGTTTCGATCTGGTTTCAGAGAGAGGAAAGAGAGTGAGAAAAGAAGAGAAATAAATGAAACTGATCGGACCATTACTTTTTCTACTGAATGTTTATATTTATTTGGGGGCTATTTTGGTAAATTACAACCATATGGGGTATTTGTATTAGTTGATAAAGGTATTTTGGAAGGGGCCTATAATAAGAATATTTAAATAATGTTCCCCTAAATAGATACATGATTAGGAACCAAAAGCTCACGATTCTACCCATCGGCTATTAAAACTGCTAATGGATATGATTTTAAGAACCGGAACCGACAGGTTCGCTTCACTTCAATTTAAGGTAATCATGTACCTATTGACACCCATAGCTTTTTCTCCCCACGAACACAGTCCCGGTGTGGAATTGAGCTTCGTAAAACACATAATTGTGCAACGGACTGTGCTTCAAATGTTGTTTTTGGCAGCCTAAAATTTATTGGTAAAGTGGCAGATAGATGGATATTCTGAAAATCCATTGAAAGTCAAGCGGGAATGAGAGGGACGTTTTTTCCGGGATGAACGGGTCAATATAGATAACAACCACTATATGGATCAAATGGTCTTTAGATTGGCTATCATTTTTGTCGAAGGATAATGCCTATCTGGAAACGTGGAGCAACATAATAAACGATGTACATGGATATTAAGTGACATATGTTCTGTTTACGTCGAGGGATTTTATGAAAAAAAATTCCTAAAAAGAGGCAAGCCTCAAAGATATTCATTGCCATTCTCCGATTCATGATTGGGATCGATGATTGGGATTCAATCCAAACAAGCTAGATTCGAACCCAAAACACCGGTGCATCGCTTCAAACAAATCATAAAGACTAAAAATAGCAGAGGCAGAAGATTAGATGAGATTTTTCCGCTCATATTCGCTCCAACGGAGCAAAAAAATCTCAGGCGGGTAGGGTTTCGGACTTTAGTGGAGTTTTTGGGAAGATGAAAATTTTCGTAATTTGAGCATATTGGGATAATGGGATTTTATGTATCGAGTCTGTTCCTTCGTACTTTTTTTATGCAGAGTGAGGGACACGTCAAAGCAAGGGCACATACTAATCACACCACGACCGCGTTAGACATTCCATATATATATATATACACACGGAAGTGATATACATCCCGCGGGTTGTACCTCAAGAGAGAAAGGGAGCGCTCCCCTTATGACACATTGGTTTAGCAGGGGGTGGCTTTAGTGTGGGTCTCACCCTTCTGTCTACATTGATACAATTCGCGGGATGTAAATCATTTTCGACATATATCTATATTATAAAAAGAAGTGATGTGTGTGGCCTTACAAATCCGACCATCGATTTCGTTATCCCATGACACGGATCGACCGGTTATATGTTGTATATAGACATCTGCCGAATCGTTGATTTCCTGATCCGGCTGAGCTTCCACAACTTAAAAATTCCAAATGCATTAGAAAAAAAAAAAAGGAAAAACGTCCTGTATTTTTAAATTTAATTACTAAATGATTATTACCTAATATTTACTAAACTTTAATTACCATCTGACCTTAGTAATTCGATGAGATCTTCGAATCCTGTTTGTACTCACCCCAGAGCTAAGTTACATAACCTAACACCCCCAGGCTAAAAGAAAGAAGAAATAAGCTAAGGTTGTTGCATGTTCGCAAATAAGCTAGCGACCAATAAATCTTGGGAATCGCAACAATTATTCAGCGAACCATTTTCATAGTGACTTTCATCACTATATATAGTTTTCATTCTTAAATTCTAAACGGTTAAAGGTAAGTAATCCACTTAATGGAACAAATTAGAATAGCTGGAAATCCTTATTTAGTTGGGATGCAAATATAGTTTGTCTGATCTTTAATTACTATGAGTTTCCTTATTCCTTCTGTTTGTACTCAAAATTACTTTTAGGCATAAACATGATGATTTTATGATGTTTATTGAGAATTAGGGCTAGAAAACCATTGAAAATAAAGAGAAGACAAGGGATTTAACGTGGTTCGGCAAGTGTTACCTAGGAACTGAGAGATATTTTATTGATTGCGGTGATACAAAGGTTTTTCTCCAGGTTAGCTAACCTAAAATTCCATATCCCTTTAAGGTTTAGGATACATGTATATATAATGTTTATGTAACCCTAATTAGATAAACTTCATGTGCAAGTAACTTGGGAAACAAGTCTTCTAGAAACTTCTGGAATCTTTTTTCACGAGCTAGACGTAACGGGTTTTATAAATGGGCCTTCCGTGTATTTTATACACGGTACAAACACCTTCCCTATCGTGGGTTTCCATAATCATTCCTAATTGACGGTATTAATAGAGTTTATATCTACTCCTCTCCCTGTACGTTTTTGATTTCAAGTTTGAAAATTTACAAACACGACAACATTACCTCTTCTCACCCTTCTCTTTCTACCGTTGCAAATTATCTTATTCTTCCTTATCTCATAAGAAGTTCTAATACCGGAAAACTTGAGGATATCATGAGGAAACGGTTTCACGTCATTGAAGTTTCTTTTTATTTGCCATGTGCTCAATTGATTTTTATCTCGAGATTGACATGGTCATGATCCATTGTCAGTGAGTAGATTTCAAGTTTATGCATGAGTTGTTGAATAACCCAATGGTTCTCTGTCCAATTTGATATCGATATACACTCGACAAAGCACCTTAAATCAATCACAATCGTGATCAATCAAAAATCAATAGCTATCAAGCTCAAAATTTATCTCAGCCATATCTTAAGTTTTCTATGCAACCACCATTGTAAGCTTAAAGTTTATTTTCTGATCCTACTTGAGCTTTCGTCATTGTGACCAACAGCTACAAGAACATATCTTGATCTTCACTGAGCGCCGTAGTGCGAAAGACGATGTTGCCCAAAGAAAAAATCCTGGTGCCCTTAGGTTGTAAGACTGTCCCAGATAATTGGCGTGGTTATAAAATGTGGCTTCCCCTGGCACTCACGTGAAGAATAAAAGGGTTGCCCCAGTCCACTCCTTATATTGATTTCTAATCTAATTTATTTTCTATGGGCATCGTTATGGGTTACCGGGCTATTAATTCCAGCTAATTTGACGGAGCAGCGAAACAACAGACTAATAGACGCGCAAATTTCCAAAAAGTTTAAGGTACAATACCGACCAATTGGACTCGACCGAATCTCGGATAGCAAGATTGGGATAATCTAACTTTGTCACGACTGAGTTTTCTAATATAATTAGATTTTTTTATCTGACTTAATTTTCTAAGTAAAAAACGTCCAAGCTAAAACTAAATATTAATTTTCAAAAGGATTTTAGGGGCACGGCCGGGGCTGTAGGCCCCGGATAATATGACCCAACTGATAAAATGCCGGAACAATAGACCCGCAAATTCCCTCCAAAAAAATAAGAAACCACGACCGGAGCTGTAGGCGCCGATTAAATTTACTCGATCAATAAAACGCTCGGATAGCATGATCGGGGTTACCTTAATTTTGTCGTGATTAAGTTTCTTAATATACTTAGATTTTTAAATAATTCAAAACGACTAACCTTAAGGTTATAATCCCCGGTTAATTTGACCTGACCACCAAGGCACAGTTCCCCAATGAACTTTATAGGCTAAATTCCTCAGATCTCAACCTAATCTTAGCTGGCTAATTTTAATTGGAAACTATGTTTGACCTTAGATTTTCTAACCCACTGACCGTGACATAGGTCATGGCTAATGTTACATGACCAGCAAAACACCGGGGCCGCAGGCCACCCTAAAAACAAAAACTAAAACCAATAAGATGAACGAACTATAGAATAAACCATAAGCGTAAAAGAAACCATACAACACTAGGGAATCTTCAAGGGGAAACAGACCCAACTAATTTGACACTACCAACAAAACCCTATGCCCGACCAATAAAACACTAGGGTATTCTCAAGGGCTCATGACAGAGGGTGTAAGCGTTGGATAATTTGACACAACCACAAAACACAAAGGTTGCGGATGCAAACTAACTTATAGGCTTGATATTTGATAGTTATAATCTAATCAGTTTTGTTAATCATTAAAAAAATTGGGAGAATACTGACCAGCTGACCAAACAACAACAAAAAATAGAAAAAGAATACGGCCGGGGTGATACCTAGTATATATATATATATATGAGTAAGGATCTCTTCACACTTTTATTCACACGTTGGACGTAGTTTTGTGGATAAAAACCAAACCATTACGAATTTGAAACCAATATCTTAGGGATATGTTCCTCTTACAAAAATCTACGTTCTCACCGAAAATGAGCATATTCCGAAATGTATAACATCATCATCTACAATTTTGAAAATGAATCGCTGCAAATCAACATATTTTTAACCAGTGAAATTTATAACGGTAGATGATGGTGTTATACATTTCGGAATGCGCTAATTTTCAGTAGGCATATAGAGCTTTACAAAAAGAATATGTCCCAAAAATCTTAGTTTCAAATTCATTATCATTTGGTTTTTATTCACAAAAATAGGATCCCAAAATATGAGATAGTGGAGAAATTAAAGTGTAAATGGATCCCTCATACATATGCAAACATCGTCTTCAGTCTCATATCTACAGGGAAATCGAAAAAAAACGCAGAATATCGTTACACTTAGAAATTAGCCTAAACATTCCGATACCCGGACCTTAACAGCCTTACAACGCGAATAAAGCCCTTTTTTTCTCTACAACTTCAACATGTTCCTCTACGCCTCTCTATTTTCTCTTTACAAACCCGGATGAGAAAAGCCTCCACAACCTAAGTAGCAACTGAAAAGGGTATAAGTAACTCAAATGTACCAAGAGTGAAAGAAAAAAGTAAAAGAAACAGTACAAGTTGATCAACATTTGCATGACCGACAGCAGGGCCAGCAAGACAGGAACAGTTTAGGAATTTCCTCAATCACTAGATCAAGAAAAACGAAATTCTTCAACAATACCAGCAGCCTCCATTAATTTTTCCTTTTGACAACCTTTTCCGTTTGAGGTTAGTAACAACACACTTGACTTGTTCCATTTATATCTTTGTTTTTTTAAGTGAGTATTTAACGAAAACATAACATATGAATTAAAGTTTGTTTACTTGTCTCTAGTATCGATGATTTGGTCATTATACTATGATCAAAGTATCAAGAAAAAATACACTAACTGTTTTGTACAACTTGAATATATATGGAGTTACAAAATATAGTTAATCCATGATATATTAAAAAATCCAATTATATACGCAATATCGGGAAAAATATGAGTACTTATTCAATTTACACATAGGTCGATTAGGTTATTTCTGGTCGGAGGAAACTAGATTTTTATAAAGAAAAAAGTATATTTTATGGCTATTTCACTCTAAAATAGAGAATTATAAGTGTTATTAATTTTTATGCACCTCCTGTGGTGTTCATCGAAACCGAAACAAGATAAATTGAATGGTCTTCGTTCCAAAACTGAGAAAAATTTAACTTTACATATAGCTCTGGTGCTACGGGTATTTTTTGTTCGTTTTATTGTGAGTGAAAGTTTCAAGTTGGGAAGGAAATACTGAAGAGGGAAGAAAGAACTTGGGTTTTGTGCCCAACTTTTTATTTCTCCAAGGGTGGTCTCTAATTTTAACATTTAAAATCACTAGAACACCGCTGCCATGATATGGAGGGCTGACCGAAGAAAAACGAAACACCCTTGATTGTATATCGTGTTATATATCATTTTTTGTAGGAATGTCATTTTTGAGGCATATACATTGTTTTAGTAGTTGCATAACCAAATTAATGGATGCATTCTTTGTGGTGATTTCATAATTGGTTATGCGTTTTTTCTAATGATATTTTTAAGCATATACTACATCTGTTTCAGAAAAAGAGACACTTTCACAATTTTATTTTTGCTTAAAAATAAATCAAATTAAAAAAAGTGAAAATATCACTTTTTCTGAAACGGAATGAAAATATCATTTTTTGTCTAAAACGAAATGTGAAAATATTACTATTTCTTAAAGGGAAATTTAGTCACTTAAGTCTTAAACTAATTGTTTCTTTCATTCATTTATAGAAGGTAACAGGTAACTCATCATCCTTGATCACTTTGAGTACTCTTTCATTTTATAAAGAGTCACTTAAACTAATTGAAAATTGAAAGTTGAAAGTTTAACCTTTTCTTGTTTTACAAACATTAGGGACATGGCACAACCGCAGAAACAATGGATCATGATTTGAAGTCAGTGCCATTAAACTATAATTTGGGACAAATGATATATGATTGGAGACGTGACAAAATAAATATATTAGATCAAAATGCGTCATGATTGTGGTATTCATATATTTGATAATCTATTGAAAATATCATCTCACTTACTGTTAAAAGATGGTTATTGGTAGCAATGGCATGAAGGGAAAAGAGGGTTTGAGGGAGAACCCTAGTTAGCAATTCGGGATTCGGCAAACGTACGGAACGTCAAACGTGCGAGTATTATACGGTTTTGTAAAATTCAGATTCGGTCCCAAATTCGGTCAACGGGACGTGATTCGTTAGTAATTCGGAACGGCATACGTACGTGTATAATTCGATTTATAAATGTGAGTTCGGCTCTGAAAATTCGGTATCTATATATAACAAATAATTTGTATTTATAAGGTCATAGACCAATTTTTATGCATATGTGTGTGTTATTTAAAGAAAAAATAAACTTAATATGATGATATTAATAATATGTACAACATTAATTATCCAAGAGGACGTCGTATGGTGGTTTAGATGCTTGGTTAGTGAGTTTGAGATCTCTCTCACCTTCACCTTCAAATCTCTTCAGTCGTTTTTGTTTCATAAAAATTACAACACGTCTAATATTCGGTCGTGTATGCTCGGGAGGCAGTAAAGCCCAAAAAGTGGGATCTTTGAAAAGTAAAAGCTAAAGAATTTATGGCGAATTAAGCGGACGTATCATTCGGGATACGTAAAATTCGTGAACGATTCGCGAATAATCCGGGAATACCACATAATACACGACTTGGGTTCGGAGTTGCAAACATACGCGAATAAGACGGTAAAATTCGTGATACGGAAAAATTCGCGAACTTACTAACTAGGGGGAGAACAACTCGGGGAAAGGAAAATGGATTTTCATTTTCTATTTACTGTGGAACCACATAACTAATTGATTATTTATATTCTTCCCCATTATCTTACGAGGATTTGCCCCATTTTTAAAATCTAATAATTGAATAGACTAATTTATTTTTATCTTTTAACGTTTAAGCTCCATGAACTTTTCCAAAAGATGGTGTCATTCGGCCGCACTACCACGAGACAAAGTTCGAACATCAACAGGAAACACATCAATGCGGTGGACTCGTTGACTAAGGCAACCATTCGAAACATTTAGCACATGTACCAACATAAACAACATATAATCTATTTGCAGAATTAGGATTTATTTCCAAGCAGGAAATTGCTCACTTAATGCATTACATTTCTTAATTAATAGTTTAATTTATCTTCCCATACAAAAACAAATAATGAAAAAGACATGATTAAGAAAAAGACATGCCTGACAAACACCAACATGCCACTTGAGGGCTAACTACGTACAACATAGAAGCTCACCTGGAGTGCCACTCGAGTGATAAAAAATAGAAGTGCAACACATGCTTTCTATCATAACTCAACAACAGAGACATGATTTAATGCTGGTAAACTATAGTATAAACCGGAAACTGGGTAATTTGTCAAAATATTTTCAAAAGATGGTTTTAATGGACGAGTAAAAATTAATACGGATGAAATGGACATACAAAAAATAGCAAAGATGAAACTGGATTCATCTTGGCTTAAACTTAAAAAATAGCGATGAAGAAACTGGATGCATCCTGATATAAATTAAAAATAAGAAAAAGTATTTGAAAATGGGTATGATGAAACTGTTTACATCCTGACTACTTTTATATTTTTATCCATTTAAACAGTATCAAAATATAGATGACTTTTCACCCAGGAATTATTGATTTTGGTCTTTTTAACCAATTTTGTGAGTATAAACTATGACTTCCGTTTGTTATGGAGTGGAGCATGAAAAACACACATGCTTCTTCTATTTTGTCGGACCAGTTGATAAGAAGCTTCCTAATACGTAATTATAATTTTAAAAGAAATCTCTTTCTACTGACACTACATACGATACATCAAATACAATTCACTACGATATAGAAAACGGACAATTATATGAAAAATAAGCATAAAGAAATAACTCAATTTAAGTTTCCCGATCACCATAATAAATTTCAATTAATTTATGATCTGCCACCATCAAATACAATTCACTACGATTGTTCTCACATTGACCTTCACAAAGGGCCTTCTCCCCTTTAGAAAGAAATTAAAAAAAGAAAATATGAGATTGCTAACAAAGCAAGAGATGGAAATTTTTTTATTCTACCAAGTGTGAACATATAAATTACGTGGTTTCTACGTGTTCACATATAATATTCGCATTTCATATAAAATTAATGGGAGGAATGAAGTATGTGTAACATGATAAATTCGAAGCCTATCAGATTCTGAGCCTTCGGGCTCGTCATTATCTGGTTGTAGAGGGATAGATGAAACGATGCATACAGTCAAAACACAATAATAAAACAGAAGGTAAAGTGCTGAATATAAATGAGGCTATGATTTAGTGGTTCATCACTAAGGCCTACGTCCACGGGGGTTGGGGTTTCACTATGTATTCAGAGGTTACAAAGATAGTCAAGTGACTTTGAGTGTCAAATGAATTCAGAGAAGAAACGTAACTCATACTTACTCTCACGATTTCTCTCTCCTAAGCTTTCTTACTCTAACTAGAAAATAGTCGACCCCCCCTCTCTCAGTGAAGAGGGATATTTATAGGGGTAAAACATGGGGTCCACTATCAGAGACAGTTGCAACCTTATATTCTTGTTCTTCGAGCTGATCCCGCTGGTGTCTTCGTTCTCGACCGATGCCCCCAGCGGTCACACAAGGTAACGATGGGTCGTCTCTTTCTCCTCCACATGTTAGTTGATACGTACCCTATGTTTAGGGTGTTTAATGCGAGTGGTTGTGCTTCCTGCATGCGCTAGACAGGTGTCTGCGGCTCCCGTCACATCCGTGTCAGTAAGTCCAATCTCCACCATTGATCTTAGGTCCTCCTCGAGATGGGATAAAGTAGATCTTTGGGTTTTCTCAGTGCTTCTCAGTGGATCGATACTTCAGTGCTCCCAGGTTCTTAGCCGTCGGATCAACTCGATGATGATCATGAGTAGATGATGAATGTCCCTTGGGTGTGAGGACGTGGCATCGCGCCTTGATGTCTCGAGCTATGCGTCCTCCACGTGTGATTCTTTCGGCACGTGACAAATGATGAATTATGTGTATACGCCAAGAAAGATAAAAGAGTCCTGTTTAAGGAACATCATCAGTTGAACTATAGAGAAAATAACATGCGACGGCTCAGTATCCTTATAACAAAGCTATCCAGCTTCTAAACGTCTACAACATTATCGAGCACAGTTTGTTAGATTTCTATAAATTGATCAAAACTGACATGGACATCATTGATCTAACTAATAATACAAAATTAATTAATGATTTTAAAAAATCAAAATATAAAATCTACATACCAAAATCATAATTGAAACATTGTTTACGTGGTTCTGTCATCTCGACCTACGTCCACGGAG
Organism: Papaver somniferum; assembly: GCF_003573695.1. NCBI lineage: Eukaryota > Viridiplantae > Streptophyta > Magnoliopsida > Ranunculales > Papaveraceae > Papaver > Papaver somniferum. The sequence goes on from NC_039367.1 coordinate 336,543, forward strand.
AATCTCATAAGGGTGACTTATATTGATCATCAGAAATTGAATATTTTGATATTAGAATTACAATTACATTTGCACTTGAGTTGAGAAGATGAAAAATGTAACCCTACTAAATATTAAAATATACTTATTAGAATCAGATTACACTTTTCTAAATATTTAATTTTTTATTCATGTGCACATGATCACTGCATGATCACCTCGGTCCCTTCAATATATATGTCATATATTCTAATTAAGTTGGACACGGAGAAAATTGTGGTATACAACCCGAAAAATCTCTTGAAAAGAGTCTTGAACTTAAATCTTGTTGTTGAAACTTTTTATTATTGACTGTTGTATTTGATCTTTGGGCCACCACACTTTATTTGATGGTTGATTTTCTTAAGCAACTAAAACAAATATCAATAACTTTTTTTTCTAGGATGCAACAAAAATATAAAGTTTGTTACAGGGTCTACGGCCCATGGATGTGCGGTCCAATTAGATTCCTAGAGTTGTATATAAAAGAAACTATGTGATGCTTCTACTCTAATCTCGTAATAAGATTGTTCTTCTTCCTCTTATCTTTCTTTGTTTCACCTATAATTCTCCTAAAACACGTTATCATGCACCAGTTATACCGCTAACTGACGATAACGCTGGAATCAAATAAGCTAAGTTTGATTTACTTTTTCCTATATGTATTTTTTTCTTTTCCCTAGAATCAAATTGCGAGGAATTGATTTGATTTTTGAATCTGTTTTATACCATATGGATTGATTAGAAAAAAAAATATATACTTTATACCATGATCTATTTTTTTTCTCCATGATCTTCTATTTTGTTCAAATCAGTAATGCGAATATATATTATCTTATCATATGAATATATGATGATTATTATACACAAAACAGATTCAAACAATTATTATATAATAATATTCATATTTGTATGCAATGTTTTTGGGCGTGAATGTTTGATTCGAAATTGTTGTGTTGTACTTGATCCGAATGTTGTTTGTGCGTCAGTTGTGGAGATCTCTGGTCTGAATTTTTGTTCGTCCGTTTGGAATTCAGAGAAGAAAGAAAGCCTCCCGGCCCAGCCAACCGGTTCGACCCGGTTCGGTTCAATTCTTTCATGTTCCGACCCTTATTTGTTTTTCCGGCCGTGCACGATCAAAGTCGTTCCGGTTTGTGTATATGAAGTTGGAACCAAAGTATGAGGTATGTAATTGTAACCTGGGTTTATACATTGAATACTTGCTAGGCTTATTTATTTGATTTTAGAACATGCCTAGTTTTGTTTATTTTATTTTTAAGATAAGTCCACGGCATATAAACGGTCAATTTAAATTATGATTGTTGATGGCGATCATTAAGAATTTTGATCTTAATGATATTTTGTTCTCTTGAATATGATATTGGCTATAGTTGAATGGTGTATTTTATTCAATTGGTTGTACCAACTCAAATCCAATGTATTTATTTGGGGTTTAGAAGTACTTGAACACCATGATTACGTACTTGATATTGTCTCCCCAGATTTGATAGTTTCGTGGAATGTAATCCACGTGCTTGACTATTAAAGAGTTAGTAGTTTCAAAAGAGTTGCAAATAAAATCACATGTATTCCAATTTTTGTGGAAGAACTCACAAAAGATGATATGAATCAGAAAATTTCCATTTCTCTATTCATGATACGTACGAACCAGCATATGTTGAAGTATGACAACAAGAGAACTATTTTTAGTAATTTATTCAACCTAAAGTAATTGGTTGACATGTATAGTGAGATTCTCTTGGCTTGTTGAGATAAAGAAATTTCTCAAATTAAGCTAAATGTAACAAAATTAAAAATGGAAAAGAACCCCAAAGTAATGAGGGTTAGACGTACCAACTCATATAAAGCATGTGAAAATGGACATATGTATCATGAGACAAAGACGTACTTTTGTCTTCGGTAGTAATAACACCAATACACAAGTATCAACCGAGTATGAGATCAACTAAAATGTAATTGTATCTCCCATCATAAGAGTTGGAAATGCACATGGTCTTAGGTGTTGGTATATACAATGTAATGTGTGTATCATAGTAGCAACCAATTTTCACATCAACTTTAATGGCAACAAGAACTTTGTCGGTCCAATTGATTATCTTATTGAGTTGAACTAGATCCAATGTCTGCCGTTATGGAATGAAAATACGAGACATAAATTCTCTAAAGCACTTGAGATATATTGGGTGACACTTATATATTCACCCTAAAGTACTTGAGATGAATCCCACTTTTATTACGTAATAAGGCCAAACCACTTATTAAAACTCTCAAGATCCAAGTGTCTAACTCATAGTTGTTTTTTCTTTCAAACTTTTTCCTTATAATGTGACTACGAGTATTGGATCATCGAGCGAAACACTACATAAAATTTGTTTCCAAGATAGAACAAAGATTTCACAAAATCTCTACATGTACCAAGAGATAATCACACCTTGTTAAATTCCACAGAAACCCATGCAAGTGGATATCATGGAAACTCACAGTGATTAGAATGTAATTAAATGCATCTTTTATAGTCTCTAATGTATTAAAGAAACTAGTGAGTCAATCTGGTGAAATGTAAATCACTAAAGTATTTGGATTATTCAATCCATATTGACTCCGACGATGAAATGTTGGAATTGACTCATACAGGCTTTGGGCATAACCATAAATCCACATTGGTTGTGATATGATGGTCGTTTTGAAAGGACTCATACGACCATCAATTTATTTGAGTGAACAAAAATCGGAGAAAGATTGACAGAATGTGAAATGACGGCATAGCACTCAATAAGTGTTTTCTAAAGTACTAGATGCACAACCTCCTTCCCCCCCCCAATTTTCGTCCATATTCACAAAGTCTTCAGTAAAACAGGATCCAGACCATCCTAAGATGAAAATGGTAAATAATCTTTATTACAAAGAAAACAAGGTGATTTAGAAAAATATTCCTGCAGAATGCGGACCATTAAAGTGACTTATGGCTCTGGTGAATGTTTTCACATTTTGGACTAGTTATAGTTCCCAAGAAGTTTTGCGTTTGTAAAAATACTAGCACACATTATACATGTAACGGATCACCACCCCTTGTAAATGCTAGCTAGTGTACATCAAAAGAACGTGATGGTTATTTCTTAATTAATATGATCAAGAGCATCCTATACCTTATGGTCTCGCAAAGGCTATCATCAAAAGGTTACAGATGGTGCCTAAGGCATGGTTATGCATACAAACCTACCTTTAACCGCTTAGGGAATATGCAATATTACACGCATCTTCACTTATTCGTTTCCACAATTGGTCAACTATTCTTTGCGTACCAGTTGGTAACTAGAAATAAGCCTGACATTTTGTGTTCTTACGCATTTTTGGTTGCACTATATATGTTCCCTTACGAATCCACATCGTACTATGATGGGTCATCAAAATGATTAAGTAACTATGTTGGAAAAGAATTTCCAACGACAATCCGCATTTTAAAACCTTTGGCAGGAGATTTTTTACCGCTAGATTTGCGGGTTGTCATTTTAATGAGACAGTCTTCCCATTGTTAGGGGGAGATAAGAAAAAGTATTTTCTAAGGGAACTAGAGGAACTTTCTTGGTGTGTTCCAATTGTGTCTCACATTAAAAAACATTGCAAGCTGCGTAAGATTTCAAAGTGTACATGTTTTTATGAGTTAGGTAAGATTACATACATGTTACTCAAAATATTCACCAAGTTTACAAGAAAATATAACATGCTCACATTCGTTACTAACTCATTGATTTCTTAAAAGCATGACAAAAACTCATATTACAAATATTCAAAATTTAATTCATGTTATGATAAAATTGCAATATTGTGCTCAAACATTTTATCTACAACATATCATTTGTAGTACTTCAATGATCAAATTCAACAAGTATCCAATCTCAATATAGGAGGAAACTAGATTCTTTCTCATTTCTTAAGTATGAACATTTTTAATAAAATTGTTATATCCGAAGTAAACTTTGAGACTATACCAATACCGAAAATCCTAGTGAAGTGAGTATATCTCAACACCACTTTCTTTCAAACGATTTGGTTCAACTTTTGAAACATAACCTATCAAAACAAACATGGTGTAAAATACCAATATATACCAAGCTCTCACTGTATCCACAATTCACATTAACTTAGCTTGAAAATCGTTGTTGATAACATTTGATATCCCTGCAATACCATGCAAGAATATCAAATAAATTCATAATCAATATTATGTTCATTTCTTGGTGAGAGTTGATATTCACATTAGTTTTGACTAGGTTTCTAATTATTTGGGTTTTGGGTTCGTATAAAATTCCATCTCATAAGTTCCAAACTTATATGAGTCACATGTTTATTGTCGTAGACAATAATTCTCAATATCTTGTTTCTTTAAAATTTATTCTAAGATTGAACAATCAGTTTATTCAATTTAGAATGCCATTATTTGATCACTACAATAATCACAAATAGTTCATCAAACATACCTCAATTGCTTTTAAAGCTCAATTGGTTATAAACCATTGTCCATTCTTCGCACCAATAAAGAAATCATCAACCCCATTGCTCATAACATCGTATAGTCTCCCGCAATTTTTATTTCATTGGAAAATAAAAACTTTCTCAAGTAAGTAAATTTTCACCTGTCACAATCATTTACATATTATCATTTGAAACCAAAAATAAGTAAAGTATGCACTTACATAATTACTTAAAAATCAACTAAATTCAGTACTTCAAGTTTCTCAAATGCATCAATTAAAGATTCAAAATTTCTATAGTTATAACATCACAGTTTATAACTTTCCATCAAGCATATTATCAAACATATGTGGTGCACTAGTTTCATTGCTAACAATGATATTATTTTTCATTACCAAAACAAGAATATGAAGTACAAGAATCAAAGCATGGTTATTTATGTAATTTCTTACATCTGTATTCTCTAAACTCAAGTATCACTTCAAATATTTAGACATACATACATACATAACAATTTTGGTATCACCACATCTCTCAAACTAAAACTCCAAATGGAAATTTTCAAAAATGGATTTTGTAGATAAGATCCTGATCTATAAGTTTCATGTTATATGAATTCAAATTATCTACAAAAACATTTGAGAAAACGTATCCAATCAGGATTAAATTTCTGCCCGTCAGAATTTTTTCAGATACGTTGTTCAGTTTTCTAAAATACTTTACAAAATATTTTTCAGATTCCAAAAATTCTGAAATTTTACGTGGAGAATCCTCATGATATCTAATACACCCGGTTAAAATTTTAAGACCCAATCCACTTTTGTGTAGGAGATAAAAATAAAACTCTACAACATGTTATAAATATTCGTTTCACATCAAATATTATTTTTCTACGTTAGATATTCATGATATAAAAAATATTATTCATATTGCATTCCTAGTCCATCAAGATAAGACATAAAATTAACTTTAGGTACCAGGTTACCTAAAATCTCAAGCATCATGTTTAATCGCCAAATAAATTTTTATCGGTTATAATTTTATAAAACGAAATAAAACAAAGATACTTATCGCGTTTCAGCAATCGTTTCATTTTGATTTCCGTGGCAGAATAAGTCGTCTTAAAATTGTTGGAACAATTGCTGAATTATGCCTACAAAATAATCACAAAAAACAAACAAAACATTGTTATGGCTGAGTCGCGGACTAGGTCGCTTTCTTTAAGACGTTTCGCGGCTCTGCCCAAGATTATGCAAACAGTTCTTCAATGTCGCGTCGTCCCTAGGATAAAACAGCCGAGTTCAATCTCTTACACAATCACTCTTGCACGATGAGAGGATGTGAAACTTCTACACTTCATTCTTGCTCAGAACTCTGTAGAAAAACCAAGGATGATCACACACTTGTATTTCTTTCTCAAAAATCATTTTCTTTTAAACCCAAAAGACGTAAAAACGAAAAGCTCTCACAATAGAAAAAGGTTTAACAACTCTTTAATTTCTTTTCATTAAAAAAAACTGATTTATAATAGCCAAGAGTTAAATAAGATTAAATGAAATGCATTAATAAGTTGTTAATTAGCATCATTAACCAATTCAACAAAAAACTGTTTTTGACATTAAAAACGAAATAAATTTATTCTTTAAAGGAAGAATAAATTTTCATATTAAAACCATTTTAATGAGACACTAATTTATTGGAAATAAATAATGTTTTTAAAACATATATTCCCAACAATCCCCCACTTCTATTTTTCAAAGCTAGAACGTATAGAGCTGTGCATAAGCAAAGGTGTCTCGCGACTTGAATCTTTACCTAGTGTTAATAGGCTCTCTTGAAATCCGACCATAGAGTGAACATAAGTCTTGAACTCTAGGAGATAAAAATATTGCTTAACACACACGACTATACTAGTGTAAAGTCTAAAGCCAACCCATTACGGCCATGTGCTTGTATCCCAGTTTTATGGATGATCAAGAGAACTTTCCATATTCTCATAGAAATCGGCCACACTTTCACATTCACATAGGTGAGTTTATCAAGAGTGCTCCTGAAAGTACCCCACTCTAAATATAGATATAAACATCATTAAGAGTTTAAAAATTAAAAACTAAAAATTAAACTCAACCTCTACTCCCTTCAGGATATCATATCATGGGATGAATTCTTCAAAAGCATGATTCTCGCATCTCCATATCATCAATCGGATTCATCTAATTGTACAGATAAATTTCAGAACCCTAATAATATAAGATTAAACAAAGTTAAAATCAAAGTATAACAAAGAAGCATAAAGAGAAAAGGGATTAAAAATTCTACCTCAATTAGATGGATCCTCTACTCATTTTTCATAACCTTCTCCTCTAAAACGAACATTTGCTTCATCTCCTTCTTCTCCTTAATTTTTAGTTTTCTTGCTTCTCTAATATATTTGTTCCTCTTTCTATTAAAACTTATACTAAAATTATTATTAATACTAAATCTCATATTTTTGAATTACTTCTTAAATATTTTATTTGTCTTTTTATTTTTCTATTAATCAAAATATTATTCTATTAATTATTTAATTATTTAATAGTCTCTGTAATTTTCCTAATTTTTATTATTCATCGAAACTATAATTTGGTGACTATTCCATACAATGTTTTTACTAACTATAAGAAGAATCATTTCTAAATGTTTAAGTTCAAGTGCCACAATCCAGCCTAAGACATACAAAATGACTCAAAAAAGCGTAAAAATATAACAAGGTTAGCTAAATTGGGTAAAACGCGACCCGAAAAGGTAACTACAAATATCGGGTATTACATTCTATCACCCTTAAAATAAATTTCTTCCTTAAATTTAGAATATACTTATATTTCAATTTTACACATAATATAAATAAAATAATAAGAAATCAATCCAGCATGAATTCCACAAAATCAAGAATACCACTTAAAACATGGAACATGCAATAGACCAATCAAAATAAACAAGCATGCGTCATACAATAATAAATTTTTTGTATACGGTCCCATTTAAGATCTAAAGCCTAGAGCTTTGATACCAACTTGTAACGCCCCGAGTTCCGGACCATGGTCAAACACATATGGAGATCCGTACTCAGATCGTTACGGGTCGGAACCAGACTTATGCATATATTTATTCTTGTTAATTCACTTTTATACCCAACATAATTTAAACTTTTATACATGAATTGAAGCATATAAATACATTAAACATCGTTCAAAACATTTCCAACTAACATTTATTTAATCCAATTTACATCTCAAGCAATGCAAGAAAAAAATGCATTCAGTAAGCTACTCATTTCTAGCTTCCACTTCCAACTTTCATAAATCTTCAAGGAATATCAATTGAGGTGAAATGACAGCTCAATAGAATGCATTCCCTTTCTCAAAAAATATATGAAAACATGCCAACCAATCAAAAAGAATATGTAAAACAAGAGCATATGGTGTAACTTCAAGGATTTTACCATATATATATATGTTCATCAACCAAACTCACAATTTATCAAATCCTCTTAAATGCACGAGTGTCCTCGGTTCGTGCCCCGCCTATCCGTGTATCCTCGGCACGAGATCGCCAATCTCACTTGCACGAGTATCCTTGGGTCGTGCCCCACCTATCCGTATATCCTCGGTACGGGCACCGTATTCAAACAAGCACATCCAAGTCGCATGAGCATCCTTGGGTCATGCCCCACCTATCCGTATATCCTCGGTACGGGAACCGCCATTCAAACAAGCACATCCAAGTATTTATAAAATACACACTACCGTGACACGAGTATCCTTGGGTCGTGCCCCATATATCTGTATATTTTCGGTACAGGCACCGCTAACCAAGCAAGCATATTCAATTATTTATTAAATTATTTTATCATACATTATACATCTTGATATTCAAAAACACTTCATCAAGAAGTTATAAATTCACAATCCAACTAACGATCTAGTTCTTTTAAGCATTTAAGCAAACACACTAACTGCAAAATTTTATTCCATAGATTTGATAATGATAACTTGATCCGATCTTCTCCAAATTTTATATGCATATTCCTGACATATTTATATCTAACATATCCAAATTTCACTGAAAATTAATGGTTCAACCAAAAGATATGATTTTTACAACGTCAATATAACAATTGGGCAGATTACATGTTATTACCAAACAATTCATGAAAAATTCATAATAACATGAAACTGAGCAAATCCAAAGCAAAAGAACGATAACATAAATGGATACAACTTTTGTCAAGATCACAAATCATTATAAGATCATTAAAATTTTCTAAACACACCAAAACTATTGCAAAGTGAAACTGTCCAGAATTTCAAAAACAATCACCTAAATTCACACAAACATTCAACGGAGAATTTACAGTGGATTATTCTCAAATTTTAACTGGTGATACCAAATTAAATTATCTATCACAAATCAAAGGATGATCATCAATCAGATTCATGTAATTATACAGATAAATTTCAGAACCCTAATAATATAAGATTAAACAAAGTTAAAATCAAAGTATAACAAACAAGCACAAAGAGAAAAGGGACTAAACATTTTACCTCAATTAGATGGATCCTCTATTGATTTTTTATAACCTTCTCCTCTAAAACGAACATTTGCTTCATCTCCTTCTTCTCCTTAATTTTTAGTTTTCTTACTTCTCTAATACATTTCTCTCTCTTTCTAGTAAAACTTATACTAACATTCTTATTAATACTAAATCTCATATTTATGATTTACTTCTTAAATATTTTATCTGTCTTTTTATTTTTCTATTAATCAAAATATTATTCTATTATTTATTTAATTCTTTAATAGTCTCTGTAATTTTCCTAATTTTTATTATTCATCAAAACTATAATTAGGTGACTATTCCATACAATGTTTTTACTAACTATAAGAAGAATCATTTCTAAATGTTTAACTTCAAGTGACACAATCCCGCCTAAGACAAAAAAAAATGACTCAAAAAAAGAGTAAAAACATAACAAGGTTAGTTAAGTTGGGTAAAACCCGACCCGAAAAGGTAACTAAAATATCGGGTATTACATTCTACCACCCTTAAAAAATTTCGTCCCGAAATTTAGAATATACTTATATCTCAAAGTTACACATAATATAAATAAAATAATAACAATATAACAAATCAATCCAGCATGAATTCCACAAAATCAAGAATACAACTTAAAATATGGAACAAACAATAGACCAATCAAAACAAACAAGCATGCGTCATATAATAATAAATTTTTTGTTTACGGTCACATTTAAGATCTAAAGCCTAGAGCTCTGATACCAACTTCTAACACCCCGAGTTCCGGACCAGGGTCAAACACATATAGAGATCTGAATTCAGATCGTTACGGGTCGGAACGAGACTTATGCATATATTTATTCTTGCTAATTCACTTTTATACCAAACATAATTTAAACTTTTATACATGATTGAAGCATATAAATACATTAAACAGTGTTCAAAACATTTTCAACTAACATTTATTTAATCAAATTTACATCTCAAGCAATGGAAGAAAACAATGCAATCACTAAGCTACTCATTTCTAACTTCCATTTCCAACTTCCATAAATTTGCAAGGAATGTCAATTGGGGTGAGATGGCAGCTCAATAGAATGCATTCCCTTTCTCAAAAAATATATGAAAACATGCCAACCAATAAAAGAGAATATGTAAAACAAGAGCATATGGTGTAACTTTAAGGATTTTATTATATATATGTTCATCAACCAAACTCACAATTTATCAAATCCCCTTAAATGCACGAGTATCCTCGGTTTGTGCCCCGCCTATCCGTGTATCCTCGGCACTGGGAAGTCAAACCGAGTCAGGACCGAGTTAGGTCGAACCAGTTCCTAGTCAGACAAGTAATGTCTGGATCAGTTCTAGTAGCAGCTGACTAGGATAATTGGCCAAAAACCTGACCTGTTGCAGTCTTGAACAGGCTGTAGTTCATTCTTGCTCCATGTAGACACTTCATTCCTGCACTTCTAGCTCTGCAACCTGAGCACTGCATACAACTCCCCAGCCGCAGCTTCATCTGTAATCTCAATAGCAACATCGGTTGGCTCCTTTATGTAGCAACAACATCCTCACTCTACCAGTTTCAATGCCTAGCACTTAAGACAAACACCAACTGTAACCACCATCTGCAACTCGACACCAGCTACGACCCTGCCATCTTCAACTCAACTACAACTTACTCTTGCACGAAACCGTTGGATTCATGCCTGCAATGCCTCCTATCCACCTGCAATACCACCAACAAACCAACATCCCTCCAACAGTCCTAGGCATACATCTAACCAGCAATTCCATGCGTCCTTTCCATTCTTGCATAGCACCATCTTCTTGTTTATCTGAGCAACACAACCTGCATCATCACTTCAGACTCACACTGCACTTCATGTTCTTTCCCTGCAATGTCATCTCCTGCCATTGTGTTTACTTGTTCACTAACTAAGGACTCCACCAAAACTCGAACTACTAGCTGAATTCCGAGCCATTGCTTCTGTAGCTGCAAGGAAACAAGCTATCCTTAATGACTGAAATCTCTCACTATTCTCAGCATCACTACACCTCCATAGTCTTCTCTGTATTCTATCTCAAGGACGACACCAATCCAGTTAACACTAGCAGATCGCCCCCTGTAACTCCAGCTGCACCAGCTTAACCACCATTACCACTTCAGCCTTAGTACCCGCAATTTCATTTATACAAATCCCAAATTTAACCACATCTTAAATCTGAGAATGACGCATACTGTCAGTTCTTCTTCTTAACATCTTCTCATCTCAAGAACATCATGGCAGCAACAGCCTCTTCTTTCTATGACTGCAATTTCACTACCAGAACCACCTCAACCCTACAGCAACACCAGCTCTGCTACTGCAATTCTCAGTCAAAACCTGATTAATGGATACCCATCTTCATTAACTGAGAACATCAGTAATCTCATTTATGGGTTCTTCTTGTCGTGAACAGCTTCAAACCCCCATATGATTACGAAATCCATTCCTCAATTTCAGAGTAACACCAGCTGATTCTCGATGTAACCCTGAACCTGAGACAAACCCATAAATTCAATTTAATTACCACTGCAATTTCGAAACTAACTCCAACCCTAACTTGTGTTTCCTTCTTGACTTCAAATTGTAGACAAACCCTCTCAATCTCCTCACATCCATGAAGAATAGCAACAGCAGTAACCCTAATCTTCTGATTTCTTCTTAACTTCAAATTAGCAACAGCAACCACGAATTTCAATCTCATCATAAACAACATCAATTTTAATTTCTGCTTCAAATACATCCCCTCTTCTGAGATCTCAATCTTCAAAACCCTTTATCAATTCCTCCACCAGAAGAAGCTTCCGAATTAGCAGCATCATCTTCTCGACCTACCTGATTTCTCTCAACTGAAATCTTCCATATGTTCTTGCTCTCGAAATTCAGCAGCTGAGCCGCTGCTTCTCGTTTCTCTCTTTTCTCAATTTCAGGAAATAATTGCAAGAGAAAGACACTTTTCTGGATGTTGGGGTTAGGGAGTGACTGAAATTTATATAGGCACCCCATTGCTTCAGACAAGGGCTAACCAGTTCATGAAAGGCTTGTCGGTTCCAGAGAACTAACATGCTTATTTTCTTTCTTGTTCAACTGTCAGTTGCGGAAACTGACAGTTCATTCTTCCACTTCTTTACTGCATAACCTTAGCCGGTTCCAAACATAGCTCGCCTGTGAATGATGCTTTTGTTTTTCTTCGAATTCTTTCATTAATAGCAGCTGTCTCTCACTTTTCATATCCACTTCTATTCTTTAATTTTGGCACATCACTAAAGCTGTCATGCTTTTCAGACATATGAGTTTGCATCACTAAAGCCGACATGCTTTTCAGCCAGAGATGAAGAAATAAAAGCAAATAATGAAAAATAGTTCTGCCTCCAACAATATTTGCACCTTTATGCCTTTTAAACGACGTTTCTTCTTCTTTTGTTCCAAATAACTCCAAAGTACCTAAACACTCAAAAGTAAACATAAGATACATAATTTACAAGAAAACTTAGCAAAGAAAGCATAAAAAATAGATAAATATCAAAGTGTTTTAGACACCTATCGCTGACCATAAGAAATCATTGACATGATGCGTCATTTTAAATGTTACAGTGTTACTTACCCTAGAATACAAAAGATTAGGATAGAAGTAGGTATATATTGCAGCAAAATATGAAAAATATATTTCAGCATTGGCCGAGGTGAATTATCTGAAGGTTTGTGCAGCAAGTTTAAAATAACAACATTGTTTGTTTTCGCAGCCGGAAATTTTCACAACAGATTTACTAATGCAGCGCGGTAAAAAGAGTTCCCGTTAGGCAATTCAGACTTTCTTAAAGCTGATTTAAGTGGAATATATTCGAGCAATTCTCACTGGGATTGCAATTATTGTTATTTTTTCTATTTTTTGATCCATTAATATGTTTTGATGTTCAAGTGTCGTTTTTTATTGCTTATGCACGCGTGGCTGGACTGGTCTGCAGTTGAATATGAGAAGAAATAACACACACAAAATTTTGAGCATGGGCAGGGAACGAAAGGAAATCATAAGAATTATGCATTTTTTAAATCTTCGTGTATCCAATTTGTAGTTACACTTATCAGACGTGTTTAATTAGCATTTGCTTAATAAGCGTGTTTTTATTTTCATATGATTTATGTTGATTAAAAAAAGAGCTTTGATTGAAAGTTAATAAAGTTTGTTTACGGTTAAACTTATGTTATCTTTTGTCTGATTTGAAACTCGGGATCACAAATATTTTTTATTAAGAAGCATCAGATTCTCAAAGGTATTGCAGGACCTTGTGCTAATTATGAACATGATGGCTTTATATCATCTTTAACATACAGTTTGCTACAAATTTCATATTATTTTCGGTCTAATTTTTTTTGTTCTTGCAGCAAGGGGAAAGGTTTGTTCGTTATAAAGTTACCAAAGAGGTTTTCATGCAACGTAGGGTCAACTAAACCTAAGCATAGCCGATGATCTAAGCTAATCATTTTGTTTATATAGCTCTCTTTTGCACTAAGACACCTTTTTTTATTTGGAATTGATGTACCTCTTAAGAATTTTTCTTTAGGTTGTTGTAATCGTTTGTAGTTCAGTGAGCTCCCTATGTAGAGGATGATGAACGTAGTATGTAACCATTACAAGATTTTCATACACAAGTTATATTATGTTGTCGCATTTCAGCACTACCGATTTTTCGATTTTTTTTTTGGTAAACAAGTTGTTGTTTGTAGGGAGGATTTCCAGTCATGAATCCATCCAATTCAGCTTCATTCCAATAGGAGCTTCCACTAACAATTTCTCCAATGTTAATAATCTTTGTTGAAGGCGTTTTTTCAATTCTATAATGAGTTTGCAGTTAGTGAAAGCGGTTTTTCAAAAGTTTTGGTGAAGGTATTTAAAGCACTTAAACATGGATATAATTTATATTGAGCTTGCAGTTAAACTGTAAGTACACTAGAATTTTGAAGACTTTGGATATTCATGTTTGTGTACTTTAATAGTTATCCTCCTGATCGACATATACTTTTATGCAAAAGAGATAGTTGTCAACAGGATATCTTGAAAGTCAGGTCAATTAAGGCGATAATTTATTTTTTTTGCTAAACTAGAGCTCTGACATATCAATTGATATTTGGTCTGTATCCCATGTACTCTTTATATAAATATATATATATATATATATATATTTTTATTTATTTATTTATTTTGGTTTATATGGTTTCTTTCTTTGAATTAAATAGATTAATGGGTCAGTTTAGACTTATATTTTAATTATGAATTGTAAAAACAAAGAAAACAGATCGATGGCAATTATGAAATTAAAACCTATAGAAATTATGGTAAGAGGCTTCTATAAATTATGGTGAATGTAGAGAAGAATTTCATGCCAAACCTTGAATAAATAGTATTTGGTTTGTATTCCATGCTTTCTGTGTTTCTTTGCATTTCCTTCGGTTCATATAGTTTCTTTTGGAAAGACTATCTCTATGGCAAAAGGAAAATGATTTTAAAGTATCGCCGAGGCAAAGAGTAAGGAAAGACCTTCACTGGAAGCCAACTTGATAGCTGTGGCGTGTAAGGAATCCACATTAATTGAGTCCAATTTCCAGTTTCTACATATCTTTCAGCAAAATTTCCAATTTTCGTGTTTGACAGGTAGTAGAGTTACTATCTGCAATTAAAATGATGTATTTTTTTTTTGTAGTCGAGTTCCCAACACAATGTTATACTGATACACATACAAACACGTACAATTTTTTACAATCATATTTTTCAAGTTGGGCTTATTTGACCACAAAACAGGTCTACATGTGAACCAAGGCAAAGGATTCAAATTATTAAAATGGTTTAGGAAGCTGAAGCACTCTTGGACGCGGAGGATGCCGTAATATGTGCAATTAGTTCGGGGCGACCTCGGAAATGCTTTTTTTGGCTACCAACAAAGAGATTTTGGACATTGTTAATGATGTTAGTGTATCAGTAAGATGAAGAGCATTGAAGATCGTTAATGACAACAACATTGCCTTTAAAGGTTTATAGATTGTCTGTATCATTTCACCAACTGGAAGAACATTGTAAGTGTTGGTTCGCAAAAGATGCTAAGTTTGAGTAGAGACTGTAGAGTGTTCAAGTTTAATACTTAGTCCATGAAACAAAAATCCATTTATTTCTTACTACATGTTATTAAAAAAAATGTTACAAAACTAACACATATTTTGCGACAATTACATTCTCCAACTAGAAGTACGGGGTGACAAAAGCAGTGGGACAATATGTTTAGATCCAACTTACGCTTTTGAGCAACATTCTTTTTTTAAATGGCTTCGTCAATACAGTCTAGAATGTTTTTAGACCTTAATGTCAAAAAATGACGCTGTTAAACTAACCAGTAAAATTAAATTAAATACTAAGCAGGGTGTATAATCGTAAGTTAAATAATTCATAACGATCGGATAAGTTATTGACAATTCATAATGCTCAAATAAATCATCGGCAAGTTAGGGCATGTAATTTGGATGCTTTGTATTGCTCATGAATTTAGTTACATGGTGCATATCTCGGGGTTTGCAGCCATAACTTGGTATATCTATTATATGACCATTAATTAAAATATGTCTATGATTAACTAATTGTGGAACTCCAGCAGTGGCCGAAGCCACACCCAATCAAAAGAGTATGTAATGCAAATGCATTTCAAGTAATTATAGTAAAACCTGGCCAGTTGACTGTTTCGCTTTTTTAATAATTTGAATCAGTTTGTTGGTTTATATTAATATCAGCAGTAAGGATGATACATGAATTTAGGTTTACCATACCGAATTTTATACCTAAAGGGTATCAGAGTTTCCTTTAAAAAATTAAAATAATCAAAAACTATTCAGAAAACATCTAAAACATTGACCACGGGTGCGGGTCAAAGTCCCACCATACTAAATTAGGTGATTCCAACGGTCCCGGTACGTAGAAGGTTACGTACTAGTACTAGTATATCGAAATGTGATATCAAAAGGATAAAAAATGCACCCTTACGGTATTTGTCACGAGGATGACCTCGTACATTTAAATCCATACGAGCCCTCGAAAGTCGAAACCATTTGGTTGGGTTGGAGCCCGAATACCGCGATAGCACCACCCACCACTCCACTGTGACGATTTCCTGTTCTTTTCTGAGGTTAATTCAGCAAACTTCCTCTCTTTTGAAATATTTTTATCAGAGCGAAGGCAAGCACCTCATTACAAGGCATTCTCCTGTTTGTTTACAAGGTATTCTCCTGCTAAAATCATCCGTTTCTCTTTTGTTTTGTCTTGATTAAGCTGTTTATTCTTTCGGGATTTATGTTAAAAATGGTTTATTGTGAAATCTCTGTAACTTCGTCAAGATGGTAAGCCCGAATATTTTCTCTAACGCAATCAATTTCTTATAAATCTAACTTCGTCAAGATGGGTATTGTAGTTTCTAATTTTGTTTTTCTTCTACCCTAAAAAACATTGTGCTATCCTTTTCAGTAATCAATCTGTAATAATCTGTAATATTTGGGGTTTCAATTTTGTATCAGTTATTGAAATTTCTTTTGAAGAATCTAAAATTGAGATTGGTAGAGAGATGGGATAACAAATATAGAATAGCACTGATAAAATTGGAATTCTGGGTTAAAAGTATTGGACCGAGAAAATATCATAATGCGTTCTGTGCGATTAATTATATTTAGCATGCTAAGATGATAGTTAATGTGGGTTTCTAACTAAATATATTGCAAAAATCCAAATTCATTGGTAGTAGATAAAGCAATAGTAATGGTGTTGCTAGTGTATGATTTTGGTCCTAAATGTAACCGGAGACAGCTTAACAAGTGACGTGCGCTTAAGGCTGGCTTTATTGGCTTCTTGAGATGGATTAAACTCAAAACTAGAATGACTATGTCGTAGTATTTGACTCGAACTCAACCTTGTTATACTTTCTTTGTGGAAGATAAAAAAATCGGTTGTTTTTGTTTTCTGTAAACTTAAAACATTTATTGTTATGCTGGCACCTTGTCTTTGTTCATTATGTTGATGCTGTAATTCTAACTAGAAATTTTTATGTCATCATCTCCAACCAGATTCCGTCAAGGATGCCCTCTAGAATTGCTCAAATTCGCCTTGTAAGTGGACATCCAGAGGTTTATGAACCCTGTGATGATTCCTTTGCTTTAGTTGATGCACTCTTGGCTGATCGAGAAAATCTTTTAGAGCATCAGCCCATGTTTTGCTTGGAAGTCGGTTGTGGTAGTGGTTATGTCATTACATCTCTAGCGATCATGCTAAGGCAGGAGGACAGTGCTGCAAGTGTCAGCTACTTTGCTACGGACATTAATCCACATGCCGTGAGAGTTACAAGTGAAACTTTGAAGGCTCATACCGTCCATGCAGAGGTACTATGCGATAATATTGCAGCGTCGGGGATGGGAAAACGACTGTGGGGGAAGGTTGATGTGATGGTTGTGAACCCACCATATGTACCAACTCCAGAGGATGAAGTAGGTCGTGATGGAATTGCTTCTGCTTGGGCTGGAGGGGAAGATGGACGGACTGTTATTGACAAAATACTACCTGTCGCAGACAAACTCTTGTCCAACAAGGGTTGGTTGTACATGGTTACACTAGCAGCCAACAACCCGTCACAGATAAGCCTTCTCATGAAAGAGAAAGGTTATGCATCCCATATAATAGTTCAGAGATCAACGGAGGAAGAAAGCCTTCATGTTATCAAGTTCTGGAGGGATCCTGATCTTCTAGTGGGAGAGCCAAAGGATCTATCAGTGGACACAACACACAGAACATCCTCGGCAGGAATGATGGACTCTATTTTCCTTCAATCTCCTCGAAAGCCCTTTTTGGAGGACAGATAACAGCAGCACTCGATAAGAGACCCTGGTGTTTTCTGTAAATCAATCGCCATTTTTGTTGGATTCTCTTCATCCTTCTTTTTTGTTCTCTTACCTTGGCCTAAAATTCATGGGGTCAAAAATATGAGCTGGTGGAGCCTGGTTCCATTACCTGGCAAGACATGCATTCTTCACCATGTTGACTTGACGGCTAAGAAGACTGATGTTGCTGATGCTCCAAAGAGATGTTTTTTGCTGAACTGACAACTACCACTGGGAAGGCTCTCTGGGTGGTTTCAGTCGTCTCTTAATTCGTCTCTTTGCTTGCTAATTGATTTATTTGTCATTCGAGGATTAGATTATGAATTATGACTACTTGTTGCATTGGCAACTCTGTGAATTCTTCTTGCAGGAGAAAAAAACTATGGCTGCTGTTATTGTAGACTTGAAAACGTTCAGCATCCTATGGGCGGAGGATTCTTGCGTGGCGGTCATGGATTATTCCTTGATTGTACATAACAATGCCAGTCATGTATTGAAACTTAATTTATGAATAGTTCGACTTTTGATGTTTGTGCTGAATGAAAATCTGGCATCCGTGTTAAGGGCACATATTTAAGAGGTTTTGAGCAAATTAAGGATGACATACTATCATTAGGCCCTTCTGTTTTTGGTTGTTTTATCCCTTGATGCAGCAAAGTAACAGTTTCTATTTTTCTTCTTTTGACATCTAAAAAACTCAAAAAAGACTCGAGACTATTTAAACATTTTCCCGGTTTCTTCTGTGTCCTCAAGATGTAACAGTTTACTTTGAAGAACGGATTTTGGTTTGATTTTTTGATATTGTTGACAGTATTAAAGAGGCGTTTTAAGGTTACAGATTCTTTAACTTGGTAAAGCTTCAAAATGGATATCATTAGACCACTCTTGCATGAAATACTATGATGTATGTTGCTGGAGAAGCGAAAGAGTCTGGTTGATTAATTGCTCAATCTACTCACAAATCCGAAACAATTTTTTTGCCTGGATTTTCTTCTACTGATCTGCAGCAGAGCGGAAGCAACAGAACCTGTGCTTCTTACTTTGCCTGGATTTTTCTCCACCATTTATGTTACTACCTTCATGGATTCCATTGACTTCGACAGTAACTTCAGAATAGTCTTTCCTCAAATTGGCATCCTTTTTGTCTGTTTTGAGAGCTCCAACACAAATTGCACCGCCATGAGGTGTCGTTCGAGATTTTACCAGCTCTTGATTGGTAGAGTCTAATCCAGACCAAGTCTGGCTGTTAATTCCACTTCCCCTGACCATTGAAATCACATTATTTAATATGCCAAGAGCATGTTCAACCTCTGGACTGATAAACACCTTCTCTTTGCTAATTCGTTCCGCTGTTAAACGGGATGAAGGTTGGTCAACAGATTCATTCCCATGTCCTGCCTCTTCAGATTTTTTACGCTGTTCAATCTCCTCATCCTCAATCTCATGTTGAGATGTCTGACCTGAAACGGAGGTAGCTTCCTGCTTACATCGAATGACCAGTTTATCACCAAGAGAAGACTTGGCTGTAACTGTTGCATCAGCTGGTAAACTTTCAGTTTCAGATTTTCCATCGCACTTGTCTGCAGATTTCTCAACCACTAGTATTTTTGGTTCAGAATTTATCTTCAACCCATTCTCCTGATTCAAACCTTCACGTATTCGAACATACAATGTGTCCTTTAAGGCCTTGCCGAAATCCTCGTCACCTTTAGCCACGGATGCAACAGCCTAGAAAACAGCAAGACTTGGTTAATAGGAAAACAATTAGGCACTATAGCAGATAAATTTTCCACTAGGTTTGCCATAATCAGAAAAACGAAATGGGACCTTTTTATAGAGCTCAAAACCACTGCCTATGATCTGCCTTGACAAAAATTAATAAGTGATGGGGGAACAAAATCCAGCTTCATATCCATTGTCACTATTATCCTGCAAAATGCCGCCATCGCTTATGAAAACAGTCTTTGGTAACTGACACAAACTTCACCATCTACGCACACGAACAAGATATGCTTCTCGTATATTGACGCATCATACATCAAGAACAAAGAGTACAACTCAATCCATTAAATGGAGGATTCTGCCTCCTGTACGGGGATTATGAAGTTTCGGAGTAAATGTGCCGTAGACCCACTCACGGAAAGTAACTTCAGTTAGAGGTAACTTTTGCAAGGCAAAGCCTCCTACCAGCTCTGCGCGCACGACGTCCTTTACTTTAGGTATCCCATCATTCGTGAACCCATGTCTTTCTATCAACACTCTCTGTATCAGTCACCTGAATGTGAACAAAAAGAAAAAATCCTGACTACGCTATGCTGTTAAAAGGAAAAATACCTTGAGAAACAAGGAAAAGATGTACCTACCGAATTCAGAACAAAAATGAGAAGATCATCTTCTAAAAATTCGACTTCAAAACAGTGCACAACAACCTCTCTAGCTGATAAAGGCCAGGCACATTTCATTCTTTCTTCCAAATAATTAACAAAAAAATCAGTATCCTGAGGTGGAGGATCATCACTTCAGAACATCCATAAAATGAGTACTGATCCATATTGTGTAGGTCTTACTCTTACCTGACCAAATCAATCTGTTCGCCTATTCAAACCTTTTGGACACATTTAGATTCTATGATTTTGAAAGTAGGAAAGTTGAACTGAGGCCACCTAAAAGCAATAGTAACAGGAAATACAGTTATATCTATACCGAGGGAAGAAAATTATATGCTATCCGATAAAACTTGGACATCTAAAACCGAGGAACGAATAATATAGAGACAGTTCTCACCATTTATGAAATAGGCCTACTTCCCACCCAAGACATACACCTATAACCAGAAATGTAGCCAACTTAACAATTTTATGTTAATCATTTAGGAGACCTCGTGTAATTCAATTCAAGAAAAATCTAAGTAGATCAAAGTTTACTTACAAACATCCATAGGCCCATCAACAAATCCTTCAACAAGTAGTGAATGCAATGGAGTCCCTTGAGGTCCTTCTCGATACATTACACGATACTCATCAGTATCTTGTTTCATCTGTCAGTAGAAAAATCTATAAGTTCAATAGAAAAAGAGGCTTACATGAACATACTTCAGTAGAAGGAGAGATCATGGTTGATAACTCGCAACAACATTAATTAATCGCATGTGATGTAGTTATATGCTGCTTATAAACAATACAAGATGAAATTGGTTTTAGATTGGGGATCAAATTGAAATTCTTATACAACGTCTATGCTGCTTCATATATGGAAACAAACATTTGATCGTTTTCTTCAAAATGGTCCCGCGAAGCGAAGAGTGCATCTGTTTAGGATTTCCCAATCAACAATTTAAACAGCAGACGCATCGCGTGCGATTTCACTAGTAAACATAATAAGAAGTAAAAGACTATTCCGACAAAAGAAAGTACCTTCCAGTCGCCATCTTCCACACTCCCCAACATGTCAAGACTATTCAAGACTTGTTTCCCTCTTTTGTCCACAATATTTTCAACATACTGTGGAAACCCGCCATATCAATTAGTCTAGAAACATGAATCCATTCACTAATTTATTCCTTACACCCATTTAACCATTTTCCAAAATTAGCAACGAACTGAAAACAAACAGGAAAACCGAAAATGAACTAACCCTGATTCTCAGATGGCGATGAATGTAGGAGTTCAGTTTTGAGACGGCACTTAATAGCATCCTCATTTGAAAGATCATGAGATGCTAGTGTCCTGTCAAGCCTTTGTCTGTACTCCAAGATTTTCTCTTTGTTTCCCATTTTTGCAAAATCTAAGTATTCTAAACCGAATACACACCCATTAAGCCATTACTCTACTTAAATGAATCCAAATTATCCTAGAAAAAAAGGACAAATATGAAGAATTCAGACTCAGATTATACTACCCATTTATTAGAATTTACTAAATACTGATCAGAATTCAGATAAACAATCTTTATCCAAACACACCTTGAAAGACCAGTCATAACCTAGATACCACAGGTCTTAATAGTAATCAATGAGAAAAAAGAGGTGAAGATTTGTACCTGAATTGAGGTTCTAGAGAGAGCCCCCAGACGGAGATAGAACGTGAAATTGGATGACCTTGGCCCTTCGGCAT
This sequence comes from Papaver somniferum, assembly GCF_003573695.1. NCBI lineage: Eukaryota > Viridiplantae > Streptophyta > Magnoliopsida > Ranunculales > Papaveraceae > Papaver > Papaver somniferum. Next base: position 358,676 of record NC_039367.1, read on the forward strand.
GCCGAATTACAGACAGGAATAGCTCGAAGTTTAAAAAGCTTTGGAGAATCCGAATTAGTTCGTCCAAAAGATAAAAGAAAAGTAAAAGTTGAATAGCACTAAATTAGAATCTTTCTATCTTTATTTATTCGAAAATGACAAATGAAACAACTGCCCGAGCACCACGATTACTATAATTTGATACTTTTTCCAAAGTGGCGGAGACAGACTACTAAAACCTTTATTGGCGGTCAATGACGGAGCCAAACAAAATACTAGATGTTTTTGAAAAGAAAAAAAGAAATTCTTCAAAATCTTTGCTCATTTGACCCCTTGAAGGATAAACCCATATCAATACACCGTCAAATTTGCGCCCACAATGCACGAAACTTTTGCAAGAAAACCACCAATTTAGCACTAGGATTGAAAAACAAGTGGGTCTGGACTCTAGAGCCTAGTTAGCAATTCCGAATTAAGGATGCATCCGGAAGAGAAAAAATACGAATATTATGCGGCTTTGTAAAGGTCGAGTTAGGACAAAAATTTCGATCTTTCATCAATAATTCGAAATCATATATATACATGTATAATTTGATTTAGAAATATGAGTTTGGCACTGAAAATTCGGTAAATCCAGATAATAAAAAATGAGTATTTTTATAAGGTTAAATGACTAATTTTCATATATATGTAAGTGTTTTAGTGTGAAAAATATACTAAATTGGACTGTATGTTAGAGATGTACAACGGTTATCAACAAGATACAAGTGGCACGGTGGTCAAGTGCTCGGCAAGGGAGTACTAAGTCTTAACTTCGAATATCTTCATTGTTAAACGAATGATTCACGGGTTCGTATAATCCGCAAATTATGTGGGAAAGTCATATGATGTAGGAAATATCATTAGGTCATAGGAATAATGTATTAGAGAGAGTCTAGTCTATTTGACCCAGTCAAATGTCTTTTTGGTCCTATTTGAAATTATAAATTATAGCTTGGTCCTAAAAATTATTATTTGGTCCTAGGTGGACAATACCCACACGGGGTGACATCATTAATGATGTCACAGTCCTTTAATAGTGGTAAAAATACCCATTTTTTTTCTCTCTCTTAATAAAAATAAATAAATAAAAAACTTAAACTTAAATATCTTTTGAACCATATGTCCAAAAATGATAAATTTTATATATTCGGAAAGCCCTCGATGATAGCTCAACGAGTACCATTGTCGCCATGTTTCGGAGCTTTTAATTTTTAACTTATTTTTTAGCTATAAAATGAACTCTATACGAGTTTATTTAATAAAAAAAACAGACTTCATTCCAGAAATGAAGTCCATATAAAAACCTAAGAAAACAGACTTCATTTCAGAAATGAAGTTCATATAAAAACCTAAAAAACAGACTTCATTGCAGAAATGAAGTCCATATAGAAACAGATTTCATTCCAGAAATGAAGTCTATATAAAAACCTAAAAAACAGACTTCATTGCAGAAATGAAGTCCATATTAGGACTGTCAACGGGTACCCATTACCCGAAACCGGATCCGGGCGAAAAGGGTCCGGTTTCGGGTCCGAAAATTGGACCCATTAACAAGTCAGGACTCAACGGGTAATTACCCGATTGGACCCGAATATAAACGGGTCCGAACGGGTAATACCCGATGGGTAACCGCGGGTAACGGGTACCCGTTTATTCATTCTTTTATCCCTCTTTTTAGCAAAAATTACAAGTATTTTGCTAGTTTGGTTTTGAATATTTTTCTCATTTTTCATTTCTTCTTACATTTAATCTTTATTTAGTACATTAACAAAGAAATAATACCAAATTTTTATAGAAATAAGTTTGATTCAAGCAAAAAAAAGGGAAAGGCATCAAAATTTTGAACTTTTATGTGTGTTTTCTTAATACCCAACGGGTACCCGGAACCGATGGGTACCAGGGGTTTTCAACGGGTCCGGTTCTGGGTCCACTAATTTAGGAACCGGACCCGGAACCGCTAAGAACCGGATCCGGAACCGCTAAGAACCGGACCCGACTTTTATAAATAGGGTCCGGGTCCATTGATACCCGGAAGGACCCAAACCCGTTGACAGCCCTAGTCCATATAGAAACAGATTTCATTCCAGAAATGAAGTCTATATAAAAACCTAAAAAACAGACTTCATTCCAGAAATGAAGTCCATATAAAAACCTAAAAAAACAGACTTCATTTCTGGAATGAAGTACATATAAAAACAGACTTCATTTCTACTTCATTTCATAGCTAAAAAATAAGGCAAAAATTAAAAGCTCTGAAACATATCGACAATGGTACTCGTTGAAAAGCTATCGTCGAGGGCTTTCCAAATATATAAAATTTATCATTTTTGGATATATGGTTCAAAATATATTTAAGTTTTTATTTATTTATTTTTATTAAAAGAGAGAAAACATTTAAGAGAGAGAAAGGATAATTTATATATTTTAATATTTTTAAATAATTATTGACCAAATGGAAAAGGTGATTTCTGAAAGGACCAAATAGATATGGGACCACCTAAAAAAAAAACCAAACGATATTTTTCCCATACACGATATGATAAACCATTTAGATGCGGAATTGCAATTGGTCGCGAATGGGATGTGAAAGTTTGTGATATAGATAAATTCCCGAATGATTCGCGAATCATTCAAATCATTTGCGAATTTACTATCTGGAGTCTAGAGACTCACTTGTCTTTATTTACCTCCGTCAATGCTCACGGTTGAATAAAGAGTATGACCATGTTGGTGAGAGTATATATGTGTGGAGGATGATGTTTTTGGTGATTTTCCTTCTATTATCCTGATGGCTATAGAAGGAAGAATTTTAAGATCTCGTACAATTATACATTATTTCATCATATTCTTTTTAAACTCAATTGCATCTTTCTCAGTACAGTATCTCATCCCATAGAAAAGATTCGCTTAAGTTAGCCAGACATGTTTTAACCTACCGAGGGCGAAAAGTCATGCGATTGGTCTTGCGATGCTGACTTAGTCAAATAAGAAATGGGAAAATTAGGCTCAGGCCCAACCCATGGATAACCCATAATATGAGGCCCTTAATTAAAAAAAGTTTAAATCTAGGCCCCGAGTTTTTAAAAGACCTTGATACCCTTATGCATATTGTCAAGCCCATAATTAAATAAAATTTAAATCTAGGCCCAAAATTATTAAATCTAGGCCCGAAATTATTAAAATACAGTGCGAAGGTGTAAACAGAAGTTACACATGCATATGGCATGTGTAACCAGAAGTTACACATCCTTATGATATGTGTAATGCAAAGTTACACTTGTATATATATGCAAATAAATAGACATCAAAAAAAAACACAAAAAAAAATGTTATTACTTTAATATTCATTTACAATAATTTCTTAGCATGTGTAACTAGAAGTTACACACGCATCTGTTTAGTGTAATTGAGAGTTACATATGTGTCTATCTAGTGTAACTGAGAGTTACATATGCATCTGACTTGTGTATTCAGCGTCAACTCCAGTTCCAGTGAGACCATTACCACGTTTAAGCAATTAGCTTTTATGAAGTTATCTAAAACCTGAAATATAACAACAAGCAATCAGTATTTCTACGATTAAAATGAACAGTACATAAAACAATGTATATTTCAGTTTCACAAGCATCTGACTAGTGTAGCTAGCGGTTACACATGCATCTGAATTGTGTAACTAAGAGTTACACATGCATATAACATGTGTAACTAGGAGATACACATTCATCTGGCTAGTGTAGCTAGCAGTTACACATGCATATGACTAGTGTAACTAGGAGTTACACATACATATTGATATGTGTACCCAAAATCAGTATGTGTAAGTAAAAGTTACACATCTAATTAACATGTGTAACTTGCAGATACACATGCATCTGAATTATGTAACTAGGAGTTACACATGCATCTGACTTAGATATGTCAGCATAAAATCAGCAAATCCATCTCTAAATGAATAACACTAGCAAAAACGAGAGGTGACTATCAAGCAATTACCAGTCATAAAATAATACAGTTAACCTTGCAAGTGAATGAGAAGCTCTTAATTAAGATATCACTGCTTCAGCAGAAAGACGTTGTTAGCACTGTATTAACAGAAAGACGTTTTACAGCGCTAGTCTAGATGTACCTAAGCCATTTTCATATTATCGATGACGAAGGACATTTTAAGCAACAGAAAGTAAAGCTTCAGACAGTAATTATACTGGCAGAATAATACAAACACCTGGGAACCTTGTGCTAGCACATTAATATCGCAAAAAATGATCACACAACTGATTCAGCAGGGTATAGATATGAACCCAGGAAAACAAAATGCATGTGTAATCAGTAGTTACACATGTAAACAATAGTTACACATGCATATTAGCATAAGTTACACATACAAATCATCATGTGTAACTAGAAATTACACATCTAATTATTATTTGTAACTATAAGTATAACCTGCATCTAATTAGTCTAATCTGCATCCACTACTACTCCCTACTACTAGGACTTGATGTTCTTTTCTCAATTTCATAAATATAACCACTATAACATATCCCATCATTATTATACATTATTTGAGGCATGTAATTGAGATCTAAAATGTGGTTTTCAAGAATTATCATCTCATATGAAGGACAAATGATTAAGTCAACAGGGTTGAGCTTTTACCTCTGAGGTGGCAACGACACACTATTCCCAGATATATGAATCCCATGCTTCTTATGAAACAATTCATCACCCTGAAAATTGCAGCACAGTAGTCAGTACCAGACAATACAAGATCCCTAAAATTTTCAAAGTGAAAACCAAAATCAATATCCGAATGTAAAAGCAATTCAGCACAAGAAACATATTCATCAAGCTCGCAAATGGAAATCAAAACATGTATGCAACATATAATGCGCATCAGAAACTCTTGGCGGCATATTATCCATCAAAATTTAACAGCAAAAAGTATATAAATGATATTTCATCAATTACAAGTCATTACTCAAACAACATTTGGTTATAATGGAATCCCCTGATTGTTGATTCCAAAAGACCACTACAGCCATAATCTGAAAAACAAGCCAACACCTAACTTTTCTAAATGTTCTCAACTTTTATAACATAGTTTTGTAGTACAAAGTTCTAGTATAACACATCAATTCCTATTTATGTTTTTTTATAACGTCACTCCTAATAGAAAAAATATCCTGTAGGACTCTGTCAAAAAATAAAAGGTATTACACATCCAAAAAAGGTCAGTAAGGATACAAACCTGAAACTAGATACTGAAAGATGAAAGTCAAGTTATCAAGAACACTTACAAAACCCATGGATAATATCGAAGTTCATAAAAAAAAAAGTAGACAAATTGAGCTCTAAATTCCCCATTTTAGCACTGACACTGACCTGAAATGTATTGGTTTTCCATATAACCCAAAACATAAAAGTGCATCTTCAGTTTCGTCTAAGACAGTAAGCCCTCATCATGCACTTCAAAAATAAATTACAATTAAGAGATCCGTTGCAATAAGAACTTAAGTAGATGTGTAATACGACTTGTGTAACCGGAAGTTACACATGCATATGGCATGTGTAATCGGAAGTTACACATCCAATTTGATTGTGTAACTAGTAGTTACACATTCAATTAGTATATCCTCGGACATATACTGATGATCACCAACAACAACAACATATGGCATGATTCAGTCTATTAAAAAGAGTAGTATCTTACTTCACTAATGCTAAATAAACTAGGGATACTCGAAACCCAAACCATGCATAATTCAAAATTCACATATCTCAAAACGTTAACTCAAAATGTTAACTGCAAGGTCTACTCAAAATGTTATTCCAGTAGTTGATAAAGTGAGAGTCAGGGTTTATGTCAACATAGACATAAATAATTCTAATCAAGTTCTATATTTAGATGCAAATTTCAATATGTTATTCCAGTAGTTGATAAAGTGAGAGTCAGGGTTTATGTCAGCATAGACATAAATAACACATTAAGAAGATGATCTATGGAAATGACTAATGCAGGGTACAGAATGATTGAATGTTTGTGACAGAATTACTAGTTACACATAATTTAGCATGTGTAACTACTAGATACACATCTAATTAGCATGTCTAACTAGTACATACGCATCCATTTAGCTAATGTACCTAGAAGTTACACAATAATCCAATAATTTTGCTTTCCCCCCTGTTAAATAACAATGTATAATGACTAGATAACGCCTCAAGATCATGCCAATTCAATACCCTGACAAATGAAACGAAAATCACTCAATCAGTTAGCATGTGTACCTATAAGTTACACATCTAATTAGCATGTGTAGCTAATAGCTACACATACTTGAGATATTGAACCCAAGACCATAGTGATATAAAATTTCCAAAGCATCTTCCATACCACAAACCTAGTAAAGAAAATATGTGTAAGGAAAACATTCATAAACGAGTACTCAGGTGGAAACGCTAGGAAATACCGACACTCATAAACTTGATAGAAGAGAAAATGAGAGAAACCTTTCCAACCATATAACTACTCTTTTCATAAAAACCTGCAATATAACATAAACTTTATATTCCAGGACACATCCATATAACTATTCTTTTCATAAGAACCTGCAATATATATAACATAAACTTTATATCCCAGGATGTGTAACTAGCAGTTACACATCCTGGTAACTACTAGTTAGCAGAAATCATCATTAATGCATAGTTTATATAATACATCTCAGATATGAACCATTCATTAATGCATAGTTTATATAATACAAGTTGTTGTAAGCATGTAATTGTTTAGTCAATCATGTTTATAGACTTCATGCTAAACAGGGAGTTCCAGTACAAAGAGATTGTATTTATCGAATGAACTAAAAACTGAGAATCCATCTTACCTCAAGGTGCAGGTTTTGCTACTTCTCCAAAAGACGTATTCCAGCATGATTCATCCCAATCCCATCCAAGGAGTGTGTACCATTAAGCTGATAAAAGGTCCACCAATTAAATTAAGACAAGGACAGGTAGTTACCAAACAATAATAAGATAATTTTTAAAGAAGTTCACAAATTAGGGAGAGATTCATACACAACTTTCCAAAGACATGAATTTCCTACGGTAGTAAACTCCTTCCAAAATTGACCAATCTAATCCATATCTTCTCTTATTGTGGTTATCGATAACATTCATTAGCCATTGCGTAATGAACCCTCCTACTTAGCCATTAATGTAGGGATATAATAGCACAAGACCAATGCAAACTGTTGGCGTCTCCACAGCTTTATCGGTTAATAACACCACTTGACTTCTTCCTTACTCAGATAACATTCATCCCATAACCTCCAGAATCCAAGACAAATACCCACCATAAAGACCCAATTATCCCTCTTTTCTCTGCCTGAGATCTTCACAACCTCAATTATCTCTTAAATCCATCATAAAGACCCACACATACCACTGCCTTTGCTTACTGGTGGCTTTGATAAGAAGAACAAAATCAAGTTATCGTAGAACCGCCCATTTCCATCTATTTTATGTCTTGAAATTCCACAAATTCTTCACCTAACGGCTGCCAGAACTTAAGGCAAAAAAATTGCAGCAAAAACACTTGCACAGAGACTTACCAAGAATCATATGAACTTGAAATGGTGAAGAAGGGATAATCTTCCTGCAACATTTCCACATCCAACACAAAACACAATCATAAAATCGTTCAAATACACTATCATTGCAACAATTCCCTTCATATATATCCCACGAAAATAATCAGTAGTAACAACTTCAGCTCTTCGTTATTTTATTGCTTGAAAACAATAAGCAAAGGCAGGCATTCAATATAGTATTCAGAGATATGAATGAAACTAATAATCTGAACTGAGATTCATTTCAAATTGAAAAATTCGTAATATCAAAAATTGAAATTAAACCTAAAATTAGATCGAAACTCAGTGAAACTTACTTCCGATTCTGACTAGTATGACACATCTAATCAATCGATTGAACCACAGATCCCTTACGAATATCGCCATTGAACAGTTTCTCATTCAACCGAGTTTCTGACACAACATAATGAGTCGAATCTGAGTCAGAAACCAGTAATCAAAGTCGATCTTGCGATATTACCAGCAGATTTTTATCTAAATACTTGAACTACAGGTTTTAAGTTTACATAGCCTCAAAGAATAGCTGAAAACGCATTATGAGTTCATTTCACAGACATTTTCACCGAATTTTTATGGGTTTTGGCTTACGAAATGAACGAATCTGAGCTTAAAATGATGAGAAGTCCATGATAATTTCGAAATATGAGATCAGGGAGATGAAATGAATGAAAAAAAATGAAGATCGGTGAAATTTGGAGACGATGAAGAAGTTTTCTAGGGTTTTTGCCAGAGCCGAGAGAGAAAAAGAACGGAGAAGAGAGAGAAAATAAATTGATAAATGAAAATATGTGTCGATATTCCTCTTGTATATATAATAAAGGGTAGTCTTGCCATTATTAAAATTCGGAATAATTAATTATGGGCCAGATCTGAAGAAAAATTGATATTTTGGGCCTAGCAGTATCATTTTCCTAAAGTATGGAGTTGATAGTGAAGGATCCATTTTGTGGGGCTTCTATATATTGAACCCATATAATAGGGGGTTCTAGTATTTTTCACATAAGAAATTCTCTCCATTCTCTTCATCAATTAAATCGTTAACTCTGTAAATCAATATTAATTTCATGTTTGTTAGCAGATTTTAATCGGTTTCCATATCCTTTCATAAACTTTTGGTTGTTGTTTTGTATCAAATCGATTCATATGGTTTTGACCTAATTTTTACTTTCTTTCTGAATTTGTTTTCTAAATCGTTAATACCTGTCAAATGAATACTGTAATCTTCTAGTTTCTTTGAATTTTTCTTCGTTTTAAACCTAAGCTTTAATGAACTTTTATTCTCTAATTTCTCTTTTTGTGGTTCTATTTTAGGTCATGAGCTAGTGGAGGGGCAGCCATCGAGATTCAGATTATCATCATGAGATTCGTTTATCAAATTGGTTCCTGGGAAGTTTCAAAGATTGAGAAGACGGGACTACTTTAAAAGTTGGTACGATGCATAGTTCTTCCTCTAGTTCTATTTCCGTATGGTTCACTTCAAGAAATGTCAGAGTAGTTTAGCCTTTATCAATGGTTGAGTCGAACTGAGTTATGTGAGATCCTACTGTTAGTAGGGATTTGATTAAGCAAATAATGCTTTTATTAGACAACGGATTTCTTTTTTAAGTTAAGAATATTTTTGGAATGATATTATAGGGTGGTTCTTTCTATAAACATTATGATTATCACTGTGTGAGGGGTTCACTGGGAAATTGGGTTTTCTATCTCAATGTCTCTTATCTGGGCTAATATTATTTTAAAATTGCATTAAAAGTAGGTTTTACTTTAATCATTGCAACTAAGAAGTTTTTTATAATCTGAAGTAGGTTGCATCGGGACGGGGCGAGGCGAAGATTTCCAAGCATGTATTGGGATGGGGCAAGGCGAAGCTGAGCCAAGCATGCATTAGGACGGGACGAGGCGAAGCCGAGATTTACCAAATCAAAAATATGATTAAAAGAAAAAAAATACGTCCGGACACAAAATCTAGTTACACATAAAACAAACATATCCTTTTGAAATGGACGTAGTATTTTTTGTTAAATATGAGTCTCAAATGCCTCTTGACTAACCCCTGTAACAGTTTATGGCAATACAATGCTAAAAATTAAATTTTCACAACAAACAAACACTAGTAAGGTGATTAAGAGCATCTCAAATAGAGGGTGGAGTTATTTATTTTTCATGATACGTAGGATTTTACACCCCCATTGTCCATAAATCCATCTCCAGTAGAGAGTCTATAGAAAGTCTACGAAAAAAGAAAGGTTCCAAAATAAATAAGAAGGTCTTATAAAAAGTCTTATTTATATCTTGAGAATGACCTACATGTCATCAATAAATTTTTTAATTTTTACTTCCAAATAATTTTTTTTAAACCAATAGAAAAAAAAGAAATCACTTTTATTCTTTATCCAAAAAACTAATCTTAAAAGAAAGGCCGTACACCATTGGAGATGCTACATGAGCAAAACATTGTTATTTTTCCCACATATATAATACCCTACAAATAAGGACCTAAATAAAAACTACACATATGATTTTTAGCACCCACCGTCCGAAATGCTCTAATGTTCCGTAACTGTCTCCCCTACAGAAATACAAATGGTGTGATCAACTTTGGTTTGACGTGAATTGAGATCGGGCAATCATCTGGGATCATCAGTACCCACCTTGAGGATGTCTGTCTCTGGATCCAACAGACAAGGATAAAGCTCATTGGAAATGGCATTATCCTATACCGCACCCTCTCTAATGAGGCTTACAAGTAAGCCATTGTATGAAAATTATTTTTATATTTTTTAGTAGAATTATTATTTTATAATTATCCCACTCCTACTATTTTAAAGAAGTTCACTTTTACCGAATGTGTGTGCAAAACCGTAAGGTATCACTCAAATTACTATGAAACGGGTATTAGGCAATGGGTCATCTAAAATAGTTACTTGCAAAATGTAGTCGCATTGCAACTTTAATAACCAAGGAGGTTGAATTGAAACATGAGAAAGCTCAGAAGACTATGAAAAGAAAATTTAAGATGTCTAAAGTGTACTAAATGAACAGATCGAAAGATAAGCTAAATAACTGTAAATATGCAGATGATGGAGCTGACATTAACCAAAAAGAAATCCCTACTCTGGATAGAGAAGGAAGGACACATTGTTTTTGATATTGTTGAGATTTCTTGTCACCAATTGTAAAGTAGCTTTTGAAACACAGACGAGGAGGAATAACTGGTTGCCTCGTTCAATCTTTTTCTTTAATAAGATCCAAATATAGTTACTTATTACTATCCAAATAAGATCCAAAAACAAATCAAAGCCAAAAGCCATCTTTGTCAAGTAGAAAATACACTGTACTACAGTCACAATACTAGTAGTCTAGATACCAACCACCAACAAATACATTTATATGCACCTGCATTGGTACTTCTTATTGTTAACAAGCAAATACTAATAAGGTGGCCAATGTTTGTTAATGGTCTCACCTACTATAGTATATATGGTGTAATCATTTGAGGTGAATTGAGATCAGGCAGTCAATACCCACTCTGAGGAAGTGTCTCCGCATCCAACAGACAAGGATAAAACCCACTCTTTAATGAGGCTAACAAGCAAGTTCTCTAAGATATTCCATAAGAACCTTATCAAAACTTACCAACATACCCACGTCCCTGAAAAACACTCCCGTTTGTGATCAAATTAATATGATCCACAGCTAGTTTTTTCAGACGGGATTTCCATCGTCAGCTGGACCCTCCGTTAACCTAAAACATAAAATATGAGCAGTGCTCACTTACTATTATAATAAAGAAACACCAAATAATCTGTATCACAGATAAAAGAGAGCAATGTGTCATCAACTAGTTAGCAAGTTTAATGGTTGAAATGATTCAGTTGGTTGGGGAATTCTATTCGGCTAGCTAAACACATTATGTATGCTCAAAAGCATACTAGGTAATGTCTTGTAATGAACCAAATGGGCTAAAAGAAAAGACAAAAGAGCAGATATGTCTGGCGACCATATATTTCCAGGTTGACTGAGACAAAACTTGGTAGAACTATTATCTAGTTAGGTACACTAAATTTCATTCAATGATCTTAAACCTTGTTCTGCACACAAAAAGAAAAACTTTGTCAAAACTTACCATCTCATACAGAGTAAAATAAAACTAAGAGAGAGATGCGCCCTTCTTTTGGTCGTAAACCAAAAGGCATCTCCAGTGTGCTTTCAAACTACTAAGTCTGGTGAACAAGTTCTTTCAAATGGAACCTGTCTTTCAATAACCCTGCCATCGCTGAATTCCCTTTGATTTTATGCATACAAAGTAAGTTAGAAATGTAAAGACGGTATAAAAAGAGCACCTTTTTCACCTCCTACTCCTAGTTCACCCCAAAAAGTTAAGTTATGCAGTAGTAGAAGCGTAAACAAATTTTTGACAGAAAAGGAGAGTAGTGAAAGATGTGAATACAGAGCAACAGAGATAAGATTTTATAACTGGGGAATAGTCACAAAGTTTTAACCAGGGTTAAGGTTACTTTAATGAATGATGAGTTCAAGCTAATAAAAAGCCTGCAGTATGTACCATTTTGACAGGAAACAATTTTCTATTGTTGTCAAAGCTTGTCATTAAGTATTGACAGAATAACTGCATTGAACGTTACCCAGGAAGCACTAGGTTTCTTATCAAATTAACTGTGGAGTCCTGTATACAATTTGAAATTTTGAACAAAGAAAGGAGAGTACTCAGAAAAGTTGCACAAGCCTACTAGTTAATTTAGAGTCATACACAAAATCTCACATTGCTGCAAGTGTTGGTAATTTACCTAAGAAATAAATGATTAAACCATCTACGCCTATACAATCACACATCTACTCCTGTTTTTTTTTTTTTTTTGCTTGGTTTCATCCTCTGTTTATGTCGGTCATCTCACTGCAAGAGATGCGGTGCCCAAATTCTCAAAACTGACAACTTTTGTTGAATTGCAGTCTCAAATGGCTCTATTTGTTTCCTTAAAACAAGACTTCTACAGAGGATACCAAATTCCGTAGAAGTTACCAATATAAAGATCCCGTAATGTTTTATTTTATACGGATTTGATAACCCCATAGAATTTAGTAACCCCTATAACAGTCATAAAAGGAAAATGCTAACATTAAGTTTTGATGTCAAGAAAATACTAATAAGGTGGTCAAGCAAATGCTAACATTAAATTCAGAAACTCCATCGAGTCATGTGACCTCCACTTCCAAGATTCTGCATAACTAAATTACCAATGTAATTACTCAATAATTGTGGTAAGGATACACCTTAATATACGTCAAGCAATAACACAGCTCAACCTGCAACTCCAAAATAAGTCTGTCACCTACTATACGAGTTTTCATTTGATCTGTGCAAAGCTAATGGTTCTTCAGCTTTCCCAAAGAACATGAAAGAAATTCGTGTCCTCTAACTATGACATCAAGCTACAAAAGCAAAAAGGCTGCCAAACATAGTAGGCCACAAGACACTACTTGGCCCTTCAGGAAATTTTCCAATATCACCAAGTAGAAAACCATTAATCAAGGGTATTCGGAGTGAGTCATACTCTTGACATTCTCCGTGTCAATATTCAACAAAAACAGATGAAAAATGTATTCATGTACCATATCCAGTTTTCATTTTGGATTTTGGGTTGCTAGAGATCTTTTAGCAAAGGCGACCGGTGATCTTCTGTAACTACTGCAGTATAAGTTAAATCATCTGAGATGATAGGATCATTCAGAAAGACATATCAAGACACTAACAAGAAATTGACAACCACTGCAGCAAGCAAAGACCGTGTAACGGGAAAGGCTAAAAACATATACGCAGACTTAGAAGTATAAGTAACATACAGAGACACGAATCAAGCTAACTTACAAAAACAGAGATCAACGAGGTTTGCTAATGAAAGTGAAATTAAAACAAGGTGGGAAGGTTATTCAGTTATTAATCAATAAAAGTTTGAGGTATATTTCCAGAAAATCTACATACTCTCAGTCGCTGTAAAAAAATAAAAGTTCATATAGAAATAGACGAAATAAATAAATTAAATTACACATCTCAGTCATTGATGAATGTAAAACTAGGATCAACAGACACACTTGCCAGGTGTATTTTCGCCTATCATGCAAGAAAGGAACCTTGTTCAAGATCAAATCAACTTGGTAGGCTAGGCTGACTAAATAATACTCCCTCCGTCCCTAAACAGATGACCTAGTTCAAGTTTGCACAATTCTTAAGGCAAAAAGGAGAGATGAGTATTTTTAAGCATTTTGTACAATTATACCCTTACGGATAATAACTAGTAAAACTTAGAAATGATTTATCTCTCAAACTATACCACGGATATTCTTAAACGTTAGATCATGGGAAAGCATTTTAAAACACCTCCACAACAAATATAAACATGTCTATCAAACTATACATATTTTTTATACTAACAATAATCAATTAAAAGGGTAGTTTTAGAAATATTCCCTTGCTTAATGAAATAGGTCATCTATTTAGGGACGGAGGGAGTATAACTTGTGATATATTTCTCCTAGTGCACATAATACAGCGTAATAGTGCACATGTGCACATAATACAGCGTAATAGTGCACATGTGCTAAGGATAAAGATAATACATGCGTCGACAGATGATTGTTGCCAATTGCAAAAACTATTCAATCTACCTACTTTGACTGCTAAAGTTCAACTTCAATAAAGATTTCCATGTATATTGCATTTGAAATCATTACTTTGCCCAGCAAAATGGACGCCTGGAATACTATGTCGTAACTGTACAAAGTATAACTAAAGGAAACTTTCATAAGAAAGCAATCAAGGAGTCATGCATTAAAAAGGTGAAAATTGTGAACACACATACTCATAGAGTCATGGAATCCGTTAGAGAGATTGGTTGGTTCCCAGTAACTGGCAAGATTAGTAGAAGATATAAATCAGAAGGTAAATAGATGAACATAATACAATATCAAGTAAAGAAGAAGCGTAACTATTTTTACTCTGAATCTACAATAAGGAACAATGATAACAGAACAGGATAAGCACTTCATAGCAAATCAAAAATACATGCAAATAACTCGCACAGATAACAATTCAGTCAAGTTCATCAAAAAACTTACATACATTGATTAATTTATATAGTGTAAGTACAGAAAATAACTGGAACTTACAAAGACAATTCCCCGTTAATAGTCCGCAATCTCATCTCCATCAAACGATCACTGAATTCCCCATCACTAACCTTCAACATCTCTGATAAAGAAAGTGACAACCCATGCTCAACCAAAAGCCTATGTCGTGGCTTTATCTTTCCCTCTGAACTAAAAGAAAAGTACTGTGGAAATTTCTTCAACTCGCCCAAATCCCCTTCCATCTCATTCAAGAAATACTCTACTTTCGGCTTAAAATTGTTAGCAACACTAAAGGTTAACAGACCAGGTGATCTTAACACCATTTTAATAGTCTCTCTATATGTAAACCCCACACTCTGAAGATAATCAAGCTTAGGTATAAGCGTATCTTCAACACTCGAAACTAACAAAAGTGTAGTCTGACATGAAATTGCATTTTGTCCTACAAACCCTAATCTTCTCAGAAAATACAAAGTCGGCCTTAATTGATCACGAACACTACAAATTAACAATCTAGGGCATCGAATAACAGATTTACGAATCTCACTAAAAGAAATTTTAACATCATTAAGCAAAAATTCAAAAACTGGGTACAAATCAGTATGTATATCACAAGTAAGAAGTTGAGGATGCATACCGAAGATTCTACCCATATCAGAACGTTCAATCCCCATTGAATACAAACATTTCTCCACTGATTTGATTGAATCCAACGAAACAGAACGAAAATTAGGGTTTTGTTCTAATGCTTTTCGTGAATCTATATTGAGTTTCTCGAGATAGATAAGTTTTTCACGGAATAAAAGACCTGAATCAGAACCAATAATTGTTGGTAATGGAGGTGATGTTGTTCTTGATTTGAGAGGAGTAAATCCTTGAAGGAGTTGAGAGTTATGATTATTGTTTCTAGGGTTATTAGGGGTTTTGAGAATTTTTGGTGAAGAACGTAATTCTGGAAAATTAGGGATTAGGGTTTGAGGAAGAATTTGTAGACGAATTATCATTTTGAAACTAGCATTTGGGGAGAAGAGAAGAGAAAGGGGGGAGAAGAGAAGAGAAGAGAAAGGGAATAAAGAGATAGTGCTCGTCTCGGATGTATCTTTCCCTCCAAATATCTATTGCCCGATATTTTACCGTTTTCTAGTCGACCATGGCAACTAGACTAGGTACACGATGGATGTTGTTTTGGCCTTTTGGGATAACTCGGAATCCTAAGGGCAACTCCAATGGGACTAGCCTAATTTGATGGTTTGGCATGCCAGGTTGATAGACAGACTCACTTCTGTGTAGTGGGGAAATTGGTTTCCGAGACAAATAGATATGACAGTTGCATATATTGGTACGGTCGTACCAGATTGAGTCGAGCGTCGTCTCAATCTGAGTCGAGCCTCGTCTCAATCAGATACGATCGTACAAAGTTGATGCGGCAACGGTCATGTTTCAACAGCAAAATAACGATCATATTTTTCTACCTTATAAATACAAACACAAATTCAATCTGAAAACGTGTGGTACCAAAATACACTACCAACTTTTTCTTAGACAACCTGTATGGACAAACTTAAATACAATTCCGAGAGTTCAACTTAATGAATCTCGATGAAGGAATAATATTTAGAGTTATATTTCTTTCTTCCACAATGAGAAAGTTTGCAGAGACAAGTCTGTGAACCTGATTTACGTGTGAGAGTACTAGGACGATTCCAAAGACCAATATTCAAGAAAAAATCAAGTCGTATCCAACAAACAAGGATGTATGTATCTACTTTGATTGATTTACGTACAATATGTGATATTTCAATTATATAGATAAACAGTATAATGCGGAACAGAAATAACACAGACACCAGAAATTTTGTTAACGAGGAAACCACAAATGCAGAAAAAACCCGGGAACTAGTCCAAATTGAACACCAAATTGTATTAAGCCGCTGTAGACACTACCACACTACCAATTAACTTTGGACTGGAATGTAGTTGAGGATGAATTAAACCCTCACGGCAATTTGGTTACAGTCGCGTTCCTTACGCCTCTTGAATCCCAACAGGACTCCGGGCAATTGATTCCCTTAGTTGACGTCCTTTACAGTCTAAGAGTTGCTTTAACTCAATTGAAGACTTTAAACAAATCTTCCTCCCACAGATAAGCTTATATGTGTGATTTTCTTTTTAATAGCAATAAAAAAAGTCTAGCTAACCTAAAAATCCGGACATATGCTTCTCGAAGAGCAACCTATGAAAAAGCGGAGGTACAACAACCACACCCAATATTTCGATTAGCAATCTGTATGGACTAACTCCAATATACTTTTAAGAGAATCAACTAGACAGTTAGACTCAATCTTAACAAAAGTATATCAAAGAGTTATATCTCACTTTCTCGATTCAATACTTACTCAAGCAAATAGAAATCTGCGAGTCTAATTGAATACAAGAGAAAACACTTGAACGGTACCAAAGACCATTGTTCAAGGATCAATCAATTTCAATCAACAACCAAAGGTTGGATTTCCCAATTGATCGATTCAAACGCACAACCTGTGATATTTCAATTATATAAAAAATATAATGCGGAAAGAAATAACACAGACACCAGAAGTTTTGTTAACGAGGAAACCGCAAATGCATAAAAACCCCGGGACCTAGTCCAGATTAAACACACATTGTATGAAGACGCTACAGACACTAGCCTACTACAAACTAACTTCGGTCTGGACTGTAGTTGAACCCCAATAAATATCACACTAATCCAAGGTACAGTTGCGCTCCTACGTTTCTGATCCCAGCAGGATACTACGCACTTGATTCCCTTAGCTGATCTCACCCACAACTAAGAGTTGCTACGACCCAAAGTCGAAGACTTTAATAAAAAAATCTGTATCACATAGAAAAGTCTACGGTAATAGATAAATCTGTCTCCCACAGAAATACCTACGAGTTTTTGTTTCGTCCTTTGATAAATCAAGGTGAACAGGAACCAATTGATAACCAGACTTATATTCTCGAAGAACATCCTAGTATTATCAATCACCTCACAATAATCTAAATCGTATGATGGAGAAACTAGATAATTGTGGAATCACAAACGATGAGACGAAGATGTTTGTGACTACTTTTATATCTTGATGTTTGTGAGTGAAAATGGTTTCTGCTGGTTTTGGTAAATTCGTGTATGTGTGAATGAGAAACGAGTCTAAACTCAAAACAATGTACTGCACGGGAGTACTTTTGATTCGATAGATCAATCGGTATAATCCTGGCCTAAACCAAGAAGTGGTTGTTCCAGGCTTTCTCCGGTCACAAAGTGAAGGAGAAGGGTTGGTCTTAAGGAGGGAAGCGAAGAAAGTCTTGAGACCAGAATCGTTGATCCTGAAGGTGTGGTTATTTATGACTTGTATCAGAAAGTAGAACTGGCTAGCAGAACGGAAAGTTACCAGGTGATTTCTGGATACTATGTTGTTCTCCGACCGAAACTTATCATCTGGTGGAAATAGGTGAAACCTATTTATACAAGTCGTAATAAAACGTACCCTTATCTCGTAGGAAGTAGAAACGATTGAGTGGTGGAAGAGTGGAATAACGTGTAACGTCAAGAATTATGCTTCCATAATGTAGGATCCGTTTACACCATTACTTCTTGTCATTACTAACCGCCCCGCTTTATGACACTTTCTTGTAACGGGCTTATTGCACGTCGCACGTTGTAAACCGCCAGATCAATACCCTGATGAGGATCCCCCAGTTTGTGACATGTTTGATGTCTCGAGTGTTTTCGTGGAAAACGTGTATCACTTTGCTACGTGTGTCAAGTTAAAATCAAGAGTTTTGCCGCTGGAAAATAACATGTGATGCTATTAGGCTCGTCTTGGCTGGTCTCCTAAAACTTGCCACAAGTCTGTCAGTTCGTTGGCGAACTTAAATGGATAAGATCGCATCTCATGAGGAAGGGTAGCCGTTGATTACGGCTACCTTGTGTTGGCGCATGATAAGGGGGTAGTGGCGTTTTGGTGTACGCCAGTGGCGATGCGGCATGGATGGCATTGCTCGGCATGCCAGTGGCACGGTGGTGCAAGTGGCGCCTGGCGTAGCCATGGCCACTAGATTTAGGCGACTGGTCGCCTAAAACTTGCCACAAGCCTTCCATCTCGGTGGCGAACTTGGGTGGCCGAGATCGCATCTCATGAAGAAGGGTATCCGTTGATTATGGCTACTTTCTGTTGGCGCCTGATAATGGTACTGTGGCGCCGTTAGCGCACGCCAATGGCATTGCGGCATGGCTGGCATAGTTCGTGCATGCCAGTGGCGTGGTGGAATGGCTGGCATAGTTTGTGCATGCCAGCGGCACGATGGTGCAAGTGGCGCCTGGCGTAGCCGTGGACACTTGACTTAGGTGGTTGGTCGCCTAAAATTTGCCACAAGTATGTCAGTTCGGTGACAAACTTGGATGGCTGAGATTGCATCTCATGAGAAAGGGTAGTCGTTGATCATGGCTACCTTCTGTTGGCGCTTGATAGTGGCTGATAAGGTTTTTGATTGTCATTGTAGTAATATCAGATTCGAACTCTAAGATTTGTGAAGACTAAATTTAAAGGTCTAATGAAAATAGTAAAGGGAGAGTTACTGGGTCTAGGATTCCACCGAATTCATATCATAAGGCTCAATTATTTATTCTCAACAATTATCGCTCAGCAAATAAAACAACATCGACCCTGATTTTGCCAAGGGAGATTCTCAAAATATTAGTTATAAATTGTAAGCATGGGACATCAAACATTTAAGCAAACATGACCCATCAAATAAAATGATAACTAATTAATCAAAATCATAATTATATTTTACTTAGTGCAAAAGTCATATAGAAAATAAAATAAATTCACCCATGTACGAAGTTCGGCTTCCTCCATCGACCCAGTGTTGGGGTTTAGCTTCTCATGATGAAAACACACTCAAAAATATAATTCATAGCTCAAATGGTGTTTTTATTGAAGAAAACTAATAATACAATGAATCTGCAACGCTGTATTGGAGTTACAGAAGTCACCATTGCAAGAATTGTTGCAAATTCAAAACAAGCGTGCCAAACTGACTGTTACGAGTTCTGTTAATAAACGACAGATCTCTGCGACAGTCAATAGGCATCAAATGTTCTTCTTCTTCTCTGCAACAGCAGAGAAATCTGCTCTGCAACCCTCTGTTCTTCTCCCCAACTCTCGATATCCTTTTTATAACCTCTGGAAGCCCCTTTTATACACAACAACAGTGAGCTCTCTCGAGTTTAATGCAGATATCTTCTATTTATTACTGTGTCCATATTACAGGAATTATTTCCTTGTTTCTCTCTTTCACGCATCAATAGAAGTCCAACTCCATATAAACACGCCTCTGCACATCCCAGCTAGTGTCAAATACTCTCAGAACACATGCATTCTTTCCAAATATAGAGAATCATACCCGAGATATTTTATCCTCCCTGTCGTTCGAGATATGAAGAAATATTCTCTCTTTCACTTAAAAAATCACATTACCTTCCCTATTTTGACTTAGCATGATATTCTCAATTCAATTCCAAGATAAAATCTCGTTAAAACACTCCACAATTCTTCACGGGAAGTCTCGGGTTTGCTCTCGTAGATAACGTGCCGTGTTTTCTTCAAATCAAATATCCAGCCCAATTTCTTCGAATCCACTGCCCATATCATTCATGTTCGACCAATTCAAGTATATGCAATCAATCTCATCCATTTAATCTCTTCAGAAAATGTTAAAGAAATCGAACCATAGTTTCCTCAGTTGACTGCAAAATTGTCCCACCAAAACTTGAAAATACTGTCTTATTGAAATCTGATTATCGAATCCATGACTGATCTCATGAAATGGTAATAGATATTACTCCGATTTCATGGTCGAACCCATGGATGGTCTCATGAAATGGTAATATCACCACTTATTTTATTACTCCGATTTCTTGGTCGAATCCACGATCACATGGAATGGTAATACCTATTTTATTATTTCGAATTCATGGATGAATCCACGGCTGATCTTATGAATTGATAATAAAAAACTACTCACTTTTATTGCTCAATTCCATAAATCATTCTCAACTGAATTTCATAAATTAGTAATAAATAATCAGTAATCGGGCATCTGGACTACCACTGATTAAGCCCCATAAAATAGTGCAAGTGTGCTCGACAATGATGCATGAACGAGCACCCAAATGTGCGAGTGCACATCCAAAATATGGACAAATGAGGAATCCCACACAAAACAGGAGAGAGAAAATAATAATATTAAAATAATGGAGAAGCGCCCATGGGCCGGATCCACCGGCCGGCCGGCCGTGCCCTAGCCGCGGCCCTTCCCATGCTTCCTCCATTATTTTTCCTTATTTTTATTGTTTTCATAAACTCATGAAGACTCCTCCATCTCAACAACTTTCCTTGTTTGAGCAAAACTCATGGTTTCTCCATATTTTGTGGTTTCCCCAATTTTGTGTAGTTTCACGAAAAATAATAATAAAAAATAGGGAAAGGTGTTGCGGGACCGGGCAACTTGGCCGGTCGGTCATGCCCTAGATTTGGCCGGTCCCACACCTTGCAATCCATAAATTTTTCATAAATTATTATTTTTCTCATCTTTTAAAACTACCATGTTTGCAAAAATCTTGGTTTCTCCATATTTTCTCAAATATTGCGCAAACCATGAAAACGCCAAAATTCAACATGGTCACACGACCGACTAGACTACTCACGAAAAATATATTAAAATATTATTATTTTAATGTTCACAAAAGTTTGATCAAACGAGCATACTTGCTCATTCGAGCAAAATCGAGGATTTCAGTCAAAGATCGAACTCTTCTGAAAATCCGAAATATTGCTCTAACACACATCAGAAAATGCTGAACTCTCATGACTGAGACACGAGCATTATGGAGACACAGACACGCTCCCTTGACCAACTAAGGGCGGCTCTAAGGCTTGCAATGAGCCGGTCCCACACGTTTTCACACTTTTGACCTAATTTGCTCAATTGCTCATATTGTTCCAAACTCTTCACAACCAACTCAGAGTTTGTGCAAACACCCATCAGCGGTCCCACGACCACCAAGTCTCATCTTGGTCGGTCCCCCACTTTTTTATAATTAGGTTTTATCACCTAATGCTCAATCGAGCACTATTTCAATAAATGATGAAACTACATTTAATCGTCATTCCTTCACCAACTGGTCAACTCAGGACCCTGGCGTACGCTCACTCGAGAAATTTGGAATCAAATGGACGTCCATAGTCTCATGTGGTCGGTCCCTCCTTCGCTCATGACCTATTTTCAGCAATTCGTCAATTAATGAGCAATCGATCAAAAATTAGGGTTTCGAACAAACGCTCCACGAATCATCATTCTGAGCAGGATTCAAACACTAATAAATTCATGTTGATTCAGTAATCATCGTCTGGATTAATTATATAATATTTGGTAGTCTACCAATATTTTAATTAATATTTTTATTGGGTCATGGCATCCATAAATAATTTTCCGAATTGAGCAATACTTGCTTAATCCATCAAAATTCGGTAAATTATCAGTATTTTGCTAAAATGAGCAATACTGCTCAGTTGCTCAAACATTGATCCACTGTTAATATTCAGTAATTTATCAGTAATTCGTCGAATTGAGCAATACTTGCTCAATTGTTTGAGTATTGATCCAACTATCAATATTCAGTAATTCGCTGAATTAAGAAATACTTGCTCAATCGCACAACTATAAATGTTCAGTAATTCACAATTCTTGTTCAATTGCTCGAATATTGACCCAACCATAAATACCCAGTAATTCATAGAGCAATACTTGCTCAGTAACTCGAATGTTCCACTGAGAAATTCGTCATTCATGCTCAATTCAACAAAACCTAGACTGAATGTCTAATCATTCAACAACTGACTAATTAATACACGTCTTTCATGCAGACTCCACGATTCGTGAGACATCAATTGTCAAATTGGGGATATCAATTAGGGTTTTGGTCTGGCGGCTTACAGCACGTGGATTCATCCACAACGAGAAATGTGAGTAAGTCGTGTCAACGGTTGAAGGAGTTAGCAAAGTAGTGGGTGAATTATCAACCTAGTCTCCGCACAATCTGGAACTGGTTTCACCACGATTTCCCACTTTCCCACTCTTTCACTCAAGAAACCGTCACACTTACAGGGATCAAGGTGTTCATGACTTTGACAATATAAATAAGTATCTGAATCCATGATTTAGGACAACGAATGATCACTAGCTATCAACAATTGTCAACATAGAATTTCTCGAGTAACTACTCTCAATAATTCATCAATCTACCAGAACTTATTCGAACTCAGCAGTTCACCATTATTGCATAAACCTTCAAGACATCCACAATCCTTGATCATCATTGATCCCATACAATTCTCAGCTTCCCTCCTACAGATCAACCCATATCCCTCTTTGCGATCGAATTGACTCTGGAACGACCATTGTCTTGGTTTAGGCCAGAGTCCTACAGATTGATCTCTCGAGTCTAAGCACTCCCTTTGTAGTGCATATGTGTGAGGTTCAGCAGTTTGTTTGGTCGAGGAGTCTCGACAACACGCTCGTCTCTTCAATTCCCTGAAAAACCAGCAAACCGTTTTTCCCCATCTATAATCATGTAACTCGTTGGAGCATTAAGAAGTTCAGGTTACCCTTTGTTTCAATTTCCATCAACTGAATTTTGCATCGCATTTACGTGCTACATAACTCGCCCCCAAGCGTGTGGAGTTTTACGCAACTTGCCTCAAAAGAGTTACTTTAGACCATGAGGTGTTACATATATCGCCCCCAAGTGATGATCAGTCATGTTGAAGTGATATGCAACTCTGCCCCAAAATATGTTGATTATCACGCTGCTCAATGCTCGCACAAGGGTGTTCTGCCTCGCTGCATCTTGCTCGCGCATGAAATTTTGAAGTTGTCTGCTATTTGGAATTCACGTGAGGGGTCAATCCCATTATTCCAGATACACGCAGAATTGAAATGTGTGCATCTCCTTGTGAGAAAATGCTCGCCACATTGTAGGTGTCCCATTGAATATAATTATGAACGATTATATGAAAAGATGCGAAAATATGTAAATTGTATACTTACCATATTAAAAGTGTTATTGCGACTTCGTTTACGAGGTGATTAGGATGACCACTGGCTATGTTGATATTTTCCAGCGATGATGACTAGTGTTCCTGCCTTAGCGTCTCATCTTGAATTGGCAACTAGATCTGTGTGCGGGACTGGAAAGCACCAGTTGAATCAAAACTGGATTAAAGACAGTTGCCATGGAACTACAGAAGTTCGATCATATTGGACTGAAGCAGTTGTGAGGAAAACTGTACTGAAAAAGTTTTGAGGAAAACCGAACTACAGCAGCTCGATCAACCGGACTGTAGTAATTATACGAAAAAGGACTGTAGCTGTTCGATTAACTGGATCGCAGTATTGCTGGGGAACTGGACTACAACAGCTCAATCCACTGGACTGTAGCATTTATGATCATCACCGAACATAAGTGTCTTGATATTTGAAAATATACACAACAAGCACGCACTTTTCATGTTGTGGACTTAAATCGACACAACATCAATTTACGGGGATTTCGTTACGGCTTCATATGGTGATTTAAAATGCGCCCATCTTCGATGTCGCCGCTCCAATCTCAAAAAATATTCTTTCTTTAGACGTTGAAGTTGCGCCCTCATGTTATTGGAAATTGACGTGTGATCGCAACGAGCCGAAAATCGCTCAATTCGGACGTACGATGAAGAATTTATCACAAACATATTTGCATGTGGAGTAAGACGAGAAATAGATTGTTGTCGGGGCAGGAGCAGCTGATGTAGCGCATTTTGATAATGTGGCGACTTATATGTAACTCGAATGTTCCACTGAGCAATTCGTCATTCGTTCTCAGTTCAACAAAACCTAGACTCAACTTCTAATCAGTCAACAATTGACTAATTAATACACGTATGTCATGCAGACTCCACGATTCATGATACGTCAATCAAGTCAAATTGGGGGATATCAATTATGGTTTTGTTCTGGCGGCCTACAGCACGTGGATTCATCCACAACCAGAAATATGAGTAAGTCTTGTCAACGGTTGAAGGGGTTGGAAAAGTAGTGGGTGAATGATCAACCAAGTCTCCGCACAATCTGGAACTGGTTTCACCATGATCTTCCACATTCCCACTCTTTCACTCAAGAAACCGTCACACTTACAGGGATCAAGGTGTTCACGACTCTGACAATATAAATAAGTATCTGAATCCATGATTTAGGACAACGAATGATCACTAGCTATCAGCAATTGTCAACATAGAATTTCTCGAGTAACTACTCTCAAGAATTCTTCAATCTACCAGAACTTATTCGAACTCAGCAGTTCACCATTATTGCAGAAGCCTTCAACACATCCACAATCCTTGATCATCATTGATCCCACACAATTCTCATCTTCCCTCCTACAGATCAACCCATCTCCCTCTTTGCGACCGAATTGACTCTGGAACGTCCATTATCTTGGTTTAGGACGGAGTCTTGCAGATTGATCTCTCGAATCTAAGCACTCCCTTTGCAGTGCATCTGTGTGAGGTTCAACAATTTGTTTGGTCGAGGAGTCTCGACAACACGCTCGTCTATTCAATTTCCTGAAAAACTAGCAAACCGTTTTCCCCCATCTACAGATTGGCGACCACAGTGGGAGATTAATATCTCGGTTGCAATCTCAACTTTGACAAAATGGTTGATCTTAGGTCATGTAACTGTTACAAATAACTCTAGCACTAGCAATAATGGTGGTACTCCAGAAACCGTTCCTGCTTCCAACAATAGTACTGGCGGCACCACTCCTCCTCAAACCAACATTGGAGACAATCCCATCTTCGGTCGGTCTCCCGAAGAAATCAGAGAAAATCCGCCTACCATATCTGATCTCATGAAGGTGCAGGAGACTCTCTCCAAAATCAGATTGACATAGCTGCAACACGGAAAGAGCTGTGCAATTATCTCAAATTTCTCACCGATAAGATGTCAGAGAAAACGTGGGAGAAAGGAAAATCCAAAGAAACATCTTCGGATGCTAATACTGAAGTCACTCCGATCCATGTAGTAGATGATGATGAAGTCCAGAAGGATGCAGATAACCCACCAACAAGGGAACCTACAGGCTTCATCGCTCGTGAGGACATGAAATGCTTCATGGAGGATCGAGGAAAAATCTGTTCATTGTCACCAACCTCCATATCCTGCTGCTATGCAAAGAATTCCTCTCCCGAAGGGCTACACTTTCCCAACGTCCACATTGTACAAAGGAACAGGGAACACTCGAGAACACGCCTGTCGATTCATGGAGGCACTAGGATACCATGAACACAACAGAATGATACCAATCTACAGAGCCTTGCTGGAGAATCTGCGATTCCATACTTTCACAGAACTTCATGAAGCATCAAGTGATCAGCAACTACTGCGCATGCTTTACTGGAAAGAGAAAGACCTAGACTGAGAACCTCGTGATACTAAGCGTCTATTCAACATACAGTACAACCTCCAACCTTCCATAAAGGTTGTTGCTGGAAAAAGAAAAAGGAAAGCCGAAGCACCACAACAGAAGCATACTTCTCCAATCTTTCAGGATCCTTCGGAAGTACAAAGAAAGGAAAACCTATCATGATATGCACAACCTCAACCCTGCATCAACAAACGAGGAAATGATCAGACAGATTCAAACTTCCCTCTTCTCATTGAAGAAGTGATCGGGTTACTGGAAGTATGGATTCAAGATGGTGCAACCAAATTGACATTCACCAGGAGACAGCCAACTGAATAAGAAATGAATAATCCCAGCTTCAACCGGGGACTGAAGGAGTACATAAGAATCCTTTCTCAGTCAGAACCTTTACACTCCCTGAACAATCAGTCAAAGAAGCGGTTCAGTCATTAATCGAGCACATCTGAAAATTGGTTTATCTGTCAAGAGCTCAAAGGAAAGACATGTTCACATCTCTGAATTACATCGTGTCAGCAAGTCCATTCCGGAAATACTTCCTGAGCCTCTAGCCACAGACAAAGATATGTACGACTGGGGACTGCTTACCACAGTCAATGTCCAAAGAAATAAATTTGAGAGAACGTTGATCGATGCTGTCACTTCTATCAACACTATTCCACTGAAATCCCTCAGAGTCGCAGGCATCACTCGACAAGAGTCTACTCATGCTCCCATCTCAATCAGATACCATGAAGGAGCGCTCATAGATGCTTATGGATACATCACTCTCAAGGTGAAAATAGGTTCAACTTGAACCGATGCCAAGTTTCACATAATCAAGAAGATCCAAGATATGACACGATCTTCAGACGACCGTGGATCTATGCTGAAAACATGACTACAAACAATGTGTCTTTTGTTTCACATCTCTCCAATGAAGGAGGCCCTGATCCAGAAAATTTGGCGGACATTCCATCATCAGAGCACTTGGAGTAAATTCAAACTTTGACGAGGTTGAAACAAGAACCCGCAAAAGATGCATATACATTCATCAATAGGTTTCGCATTCAGGAAAGTCTCATTCCTCCCATGTTTATGTCGTTTATTTCCTCACATGATATTCTAGCATGGGGACTCAATTCTGCTGGTATCTCTGCTATTTCAAGACGTTATGAGTGGGTAATCTCACTTCAGCAATATTTTACCAAGTGGTTGAATCTGACACCGCTGCGAACCGAGCATCTCACCGAGACATACACCGATGAGAGATGACGGAAGCATGGAAAAGAACACTTCGGGCATTTCTCCATAGACTTGCAGGAATATTCATGAGTGCCACAAATCAGAAATCTCTGATGTCTGCACAGGTGTTGAATCCACTATCGCAGCAGAATGCCAAATCAATAGAAGATACACGGGGCCGAGACGATCAAGCCTAAGATATTCGACGCTTCAGCACTCAAGCATATAAGAAGCCTTCAAATTGTACTCCCAATCAAAGAGTACAGTTCGATAATAGTGCCTCTAGCTTCATCACAATATCTCGACGGTGACACATTGGTTCAACATCGACACGATCAAAGTGTAGCTGAATTACAATTTATAAGTCTTCACTATCCCATGATAAGACTTCTGGATCAGATGAAACATCATTCATTCATCAATGGATGCTACAAACTCCTTCAACTCTGCTAAGTGAATGAGGGATGCACTGGGGACTTGATCTTATTGGAAATATCAATTCAATTTTATTAATTGTTATCCACATAACAAGTCATTACA
Organism: Papaver somniferum; assembly: GCF_003573695.1. NCBI lineage: Eukaryota > Viridiplantae > Streptophyta > Magnoliopsida > Ranunculales > Papaveraceae > Papaver > Papaver somniferum. Next base: position 386,828 of record NC_039367.1, read on the forward strand.
ACCTGATGTGATTTCATGAAACGTCATCAAACAGAACCTCTCTACATCACAAGCCCCTACACGACTGAAGAACTTCCTCTCTTCACCGATCATATTCAGAATGGAGATTGCCGTGTTAACTGCCACAACAACATCGATTCACTGACGAAGCCACTTCTCAGTAAAATCATATTCAGGAGAATTTGGGTTGAAATCCCAGTACACCTTCATCCAAGGAATGCTCAACTCACCAATTGGTTCATGCATGTAAAGGCTCACTGGATGGAAGAGCAAAGACTATCATTTTCGGTCTCTAGAGCAACTCCAACCATAGTATCGGCATCAACAAGGACATGTGGAAGAACTCCATTCATGGTTTCAACACATTAACAAGAATTTCTGGAGGAAGTTCAATTGTGATCTCATCAGTCTCAGGCGCAACATCCGGCTTCATCAACTATCCATTCTCTGGAGAGTTACTCTATGGATCGTACTTCTTCAATCCCTAATGATCCATATCAAGATTTTTAAACATGAAAACATGATAACATGAATGTATTATCAGAGCTTGCGCGACAGACAGGCACAAACCAAAGTCTTCTACAAGATGTTCTCATCGTCTCCACAAAAGAGGTACAACACATTTCAGGCCATGGGTTTACAAAAGCGTACCAATGGGTGAGGAATGGGACAATTACTCCTCAACGAAAGATGTTCTCCTGTGTCTCTTCTACAACATACCAAAAGGGCGCATCAATTTGACATACGAGCTGAAAGATATGGCCTTTACCGTCAGGTCTATGAAATCTGAAAAATTTGTACAGGATTACAAATTACAAATATGCACGCTTCGTTGGCTGACCTCTAAAACTCCAAATTGAGTGATTCTTTTCTCATCTGATAAATCAGTATTTTAGCTTCATAAATTGGGGTCAAGCATCGAATTACGACGTCATATGAGGTTCCCACAGTTTTCAGAGCATACAACATGCAAGCAGCAATTCTTAGACGAGATTCATAACTTCCACAGTCGATCGGTGTCCACCAGGTCATTCCGCTAAGTCCTTCATCAATAAATGCTTCCACCGAGACATGAAATCATGGTAATTACATCACCCCCTCTTGAGAGAAACCTCAGTGGTGGTCTCGTGACTAGGGTTTCAGAAGTGATGTTTCTACGACTGACAGAAATAAGATGGCACTGCAAGCACCATGATCATGTATCAATCAAGGAGTCCTGATCTCAATTGAATCAATGACATCAAAATCCTTCACCAACCGTTCAAGACACAAGAGAATGGTCTAAAGACACAACATGAGTGTTTTACAACAAGCCCGTCTGAGATAATTTTACGCTGCCCTGTATAAGATGACAAACTGGGAGAAATTGGTGAAGAATATATGTATGGGTCATATGCCATTCTCTTCGTATGTATGTTCTCTACAACATATCAAAATTTCATAACAATTGGATGAACGAGCAAGGATATGTGGCCAAAACATTGAACAACATACAATCTGAAAAAGTTCTGAAAGTCTCCTGGAAGTTTACTGTTTCGACTTTTTAAGGCCCTAAACATGCTCAAAACTCGATAAGCTTCTCCAAAAAACCTTGTAAATTTCCCGGGCTTGAAGATACATATGCAGATCGCAAAAATACGCTTCCGAACAAGAATTCTACAGTGTTTTTACTAAAAGGCTGAAGTCTGAAATTTCTGGTGACCTATTTCAGCAAAATTACTCATATACTCACATGGATTCTCATTCATTCGTTCATAAATCAGCAATTTCATACTTCCATGAAGAAATTGCAAGAGATGTACTTACCAGGGGAGTCTCTAAATCATTTGAGGGCTCGACAATGCCAGAATCTCCATTGGCAATGTTGTTATCTCCATTCGGTTCGGGATTTCGGGAATTCTCCATATTCCATGTTCCAAAGAAGAGTGCTCTTCATCGACTTGCTACGTATCTAAAATAATTTCTTCCTGGATTCACCAACAACAATTATTATTATTTCATTCAAGGAGATGCCACGATCACCAAAAGAGATATTACATCGACTTCTTCACCAGTGTTGGATTCCTGGATTGTTTTCCCGGGAACAAGTTGAAGACCGTCATGGAGAAAAAGTCTGAAAAGAAATGGTTGGGGACTGTACGTCATTTGCTAACATCCCGTAGTCCTTACTGCTGGGTTCTCCGCTCTTGTAGACTTTCTTCCATTTCTGTGGATCTCAGTATACGATCATCCTGTGGTAAATCTGATGAAATAACCAGAAGTACAACTCAGTATAAAGGATCTCTCACTATCGCTCAGAGGTCCCAGAAGTACCATTTCTTAAAGTTTCATCTGTAGATATGTCATCTCTGGAAACACCATCTTTGGAAGTATAATCATGGGAGTCATTCATTCTTGCAAAGTGGCTACTTTAACACATCATTCATACAAAGCGTAGGATTCAACAAAACAATGAATGAATCATGGAATAAAGGTACTCACAACAGCGTCTACAAAATGGTAACCATCCAACTCTTACCTATTTACAATTTCACTAGCTGTAGTGATTACTATCTCGAGAATTTGTTCGCTCCTTCAAACCTGCAAAGACGAACAAAATTCGTTATTCAAAGCCGTAACGTGATTTTCATGAAACTGTGAACAACTCACGAAACTTCCATCATGAGAAAAATTCACATTATTTTCACCGTGTGAGCGACTCCCACCGAGTGAACACTCATTGGTTTTGTGCATACACTATCAGATCACAAAATCCATACAAACAATATTTTATCAAAAATTGTTTACTTCTAGGAATTGTTGAAAATCAAAAATTTAATTTTACATCAATTTTCACTATGTGAACATTCACTGGTTTTTCAAAAATTGGACAAACGTCCATTCTACAATTATGAAAACTTAAATACAAACATTTTTTTCACCGTGAATAATTGTCTACTTTCAACAATGGTTCAAAAATCAAAACATTGATTTTACAAAAAATATATTTTTCAACGTGCAACTCACGTAACTTGAAAATATATGTATATATTTTTGCTCCCTCTCGCGAGCATCCATCTTTGAAACGAGAAGTGTATTTTCAAAAATTTATGAACAATCACACATCGAAAATAAATTTTTTCATGAAAGATCATAGACAAAATTTTTATTACTAACAGACGCACGTCTATTCAAAAAAAAAAAAAAAACTTTTCTCTCGTACGAGCATCCACTTTTGAAACGAGAGTTACTCCCTTTTGTGAAATCTCACATACTTAAAAATAAAATTTTGGCTTTCTTGAAAGCGCATAGACAAAATTTTTATCACTATATTTTGTTTGTTTCTTAACTAACGAACGAATGAACATCTGTTCTTAAAACAAGGATTTATTTTTGGGATCGGGCCCGCAAACATTAAACCGAACAAAACAGGATGTCAGACCGTCCAAATCAGCAGTGCCTCATCTCACAGGATGACACTCCATCATTCAGGGTCCTTACCTGAGCATTTGCTTGTACATGACACCATTGGAGCAAATCGAGGATTCTGAAAATATCTTTGTAGACTAAGTTCAACCACCGATCTCATCGACTGAAAATCACCATTTAATGCATAATGCGGAACATGACTGTCCCTCACTAAGCAGGGGACTTAATGTTAATGGTGGATTTTCAACAAAGGTCAAAACCGTAAAATCATGATGCATGTTTTTGACACGGCTTTCAGGCATGCAACGATTCATATTTTATGAATCCATGATGAACATGTATGTCGAAAGTCCTCCACTAGCTGAGCGTTCGATCTCTGACATTTCATCGTGCCCTCTATGTAGAATAACATAATTGGGCGGTTCTCCGTAAGATTGAGAACATTAACGCCTTCAGGACGTCGGTGATACTCACTGTTCCCTGACTACATGAGAGATCCCCCCTATACATGGAAGAACGATTGGACGGTTCTCCGTAAGATTGAGAGCAATAACGCCTTCAGGACGTCGATGACACTCACTGTTCCCTGACTACGTAGAGAGACGTGTATATACCCAGGCGGTTCTCCGTAAGATTAAGAGCAATAACGTCTTCAGGACATCAGCAACACTCGCTGATTCACTTACTATATACAAGAGATTAAATTATACCTTGACATTCACCCCTGAATTCCTAGAAGATAATCTATCTTATATCATTACTCCTATTTCATGATCGAAATAATAATAGATAAATGTACTACTCCGATTTCATGATCGAATCCACGGCTGATCTCATGAAATGGTAATAGATATTAATCCGATTTCATGGTCGAACCCACGGCTGGTCTCATGAAATGGTAATATCACCACTTATTTTATTACTCCGATTTCATGGTCGAATCCACGATCCCATGGAATGGTAATACCTATTTTATTATTTCGAATTCATGGTCGAATCCACGGCTGATCCTATGAATTGATAATAAAAAACTACTCACTTTTATTGCTCAATTTCATGAATCATTCTCCACTAAATTTCATAAATTAGTAATAAATACTCAACAATCGGGCATCTGGACTACCACTGAGTAAGCTCCATAAAATAGTGCAAGTGTACTCGACAATGATGCACGAACGAGCACCCAAATGCGCGAATGTACATCGAAAATATGGACAAATGAGGAATCCCGCACAAAACAGGAGAGAGAAAATAGCAATATTAAAATAATGGAGAAGCGCCGATGGGTTGGGCCCACCGACCGGCTGGCGTGCTCTAGCCGTGGCCGGTCACATGCTTCCTCCATTATTTTTCCTTATTTTTGTTGTTTTCATAAACTCATGAAAACTCCTCCATCTCAGCAACTTTCCTTGTTTGAGCAAAACTCATGGTTTCTCCATATTTTGTGGTTTCCCCAATTTTCACGAAAAAAAATAAAAAAAAATAGGGAAAGGTGTTGCGGGACCGGGCAACTTGGTCGGCCGACCATGCCCTAGCCGTGGCCGGTCCCACACCTTCCAATCCCTAATTTTTTTCATAAATTTTTATTTTTATCATGTTGTGAAACTCCCCTGTTTGCAAAAATCATGGTTTCTCCATATTTTCTCAAATATTACGCAAACCATGAAAACGCCAAAAGTCAACATGGTCACACGACCGACTAGGCTACTCACGAAAAATATATTAAAATATTATTATTTTAATGTTCACAAAATATTGATCAAATGAGCATACTTGCTCATTCGAGCAAAATCGAGGATTTCAGTCAAAGATAGAACTCTTCTGAAAATCCGAAATATTGGTCAAACACACATCAGAAAATACTGAAACTCTCATGACTGAGACACGAGCATTACGGAGACACGGGCACGCTCCCTTGAACGACCAAAGGCGGCTCTAAGGCTTGCAACGAGTCGGTCCCACACGTTTTCACACTTTTGACCTAATTTGCGCAATTGCTCATATTGGGTCCAAACTCTTCACAACCAACTCAGAGTTTTTGCAAACATCCATCAGCGGTCTCACGACCACCAAGTCTCATCTTGGTCGGTCCCCAAATTTTCTATAATTAGGTTTTATCACCTAATGCTCAATCGAGCACTATTTCAATAAATGATGAAACTGACATTTAATCGTCATTCCTTCACCAACCGGTCAACTCAGGACCCTGGCGCACGCTCACTCGAGCAATTAGGCATCACATGGACGTCCATAGTCTCTTGTGGTCGGTCCCTCCTTCGCTCATGACCTATTTTCAGCAATTCTTCAATTAATGAGCAATCGATCAAAAATTAGGGTTTCGAAGAAACGCTCCACGAATCATCATTCTGAGCAGGATTCAAACACTAATAAATTCATGTTGATTTAGAAATCATCGTCTGGATTAATTATATAATATTTGGTAGTCTACCAATATTTTAATTAATATTTTTATTGGGTCATGGCATCCATAAATAATTTGCCGAATTGAGCAATACTTGCTTAATCCATCAAAGTTCGGTAAATTATCAGTAATTTGCTAAAATGAGCAATACTTGCTCAGTCGCTCAAATATTGATCCACTGTTAATATTCAGTAATTTATCAGTAATTCGTCAAATTGAGCAATACTTGCTCAATTGTTTGAGTATTGATCCAACTATCAATATTCAGTAATTCGCCGAATTAAGAAATACTTGATCAATCGCACAACTATAAATGTTCAGTAATTCGCAATACTTGCTCAATTGCTCGAATATTGACCCAACCATCAATACCCAGTAATTCTTCGAGCAATACTTGCTCAGTAACTCGAATGTTCCACTGAGAAATTCGTCATTCATGCTCAATTCAACAAAACCTAGACTCAATGTCTAATCATTCAACAACTGACTAATTAATACACGTCTTTCATGCAGACTCCACGATTCGTGAGACATCAATTGTCAAATTGGGGATATCAATTAGGGTTTTGGTCTAGCGGCTTACAGCACGTGGATTCATCCACAACGAGAAATGTGAGTAAGTCGTGTCAACGGTTGAAGGAGTTAGCAAAGTAGTGGGTGAATGATCAACCAAGTCTCTGCATAATCTGGAACTGGTTTCATAACGATCTCCCAATTTCCCACTCTTTCACCCAAGAAACCGTCACACTTACAGGGATCAAGGTGTTCATGACTTTGACAATATAAATAAGTATCTGAATCCATGATTTAGGACAACGAATGATCACTAGCTATCAACAATTGTCAACATAGAATTTCTCGAGTAACTACTCTCAAGAATTCATCAATCTACCACAACTTATTCGAACTCAACAGTTCACCATTATTGCATAAACCTTCAAGACATCCACAATCCTTGATCCTCATTGATCCCACACAATTCTCAGCTTCCCTCTTACAGATCAACCCATCTCCCTCTTTGCGACCGAATTCACTCTGGAACGACCATTGTCTTGGTTTAGGCCAGAGTCCTACAGATTGATCTCTCGAATCTAAGCACTCCCTTTGTAGTGCATCTGTGTGAGGTTCAGCAGTTTGTTTGGTCGAGGAGTCTCGACAACACGCTCGTCTCTTCAATTCCCTGAAAAACCAGCAAACCGTTTTTCCCCATCTACAATCATGTAACTCGTTGGAGGATTAAGAAGTTCAGGTTACCCTTTGTTTCAATTTCCATCAACTGAATTTTGCATCGCATTTACGTGCTACATAACTCGCCCCCAAGCGTGCGGAGTTTTAAGCAACTTGCCTCAAAAGAGTTACTTTGGACCATGAGGTGTTACATATCTCGCCCCCAAGTGATGATCAGTCATGTTGAAGTGATATGCACCTCTTCCCCAAAAGATGTTGATTATCACGCTGCTCAATGCTCGCACAAGGGTGTTCTTCCTCGCTGCATCTTGCTCGCGCATGAAATTTTGAAGTTGTCTGCTATTTGGAATTCGCGTGGGGGGTCAATCTCACTATTCCAGATACGTGCAGAATTGAAATGTGTGCATGTCCTTGTGAGAAAATGCTCGCCACATTGTAGGTGTACCATTGAATAAAATTATGAACGATTATATGAAAAGATGCGAAAATATGTAAATTGTATATTTACCATATTAAAAGTGTTATTGCGACTTCGTTTACGAGGTGATTATGATGACCACTAGCTATGTTGATATTTTCCAGCGATGATGACTAGTGTTCCTTCCTTAGCGTCTCATCTTGAATTGGCAACTAGATCTGTCTGCGGGACTGGAAAACACCAGTTGAATCAAAACTGGATTAAAGACAGTAGCCATGGAACTACAGAAGTTTGATCATATTGGACTGAAGCGGTCGTGAGGAAAACTGTACTGAAAAAGTTTTGAGGAAAACCGGACTACAGCAGCTTGATCAACCGGACTGTAGTAATTATACGAAAAAGGACTGTAGCAGTTCGATCAACTGGATCGCAGTATTGCTGGGGACTTGGACTACAGCAGCTCAATCCACTGGACTGTAGCAGTTATGATCATCACCGAACATAAGTGTCTTGATATTTGAAAATATACACAACAAGCACGCACTTTTCATGTTGTGGACTTAAATCGACACAACATCAATCTACAGGGATTTCGTTACGGCTTCATATGGTGATTTAAAATGCGCCCATCTTCGATGTCGCCGCTCCAATCTCAAAAAATATTTTTTCTTTAAACGTTGAAGTGGCACCCTCATGTTATTGGAAATTGACGTGTGATCGCAACGAGCCGAAAATCGCTCAATTCGGACGTACGATGAAGAAGTTATTGGAAACATATTTGCATGTGGAGTAAGACGAGAAATAGATTGTTGTCGGGGCAAGGGCAGCTGATGTAGCGCAATTTTCTAATGTGGCGATTTATATGGAAAGAAGTTGGCTAATGTGGCACCCGGTTGACGACGCGGTATTATCATGTTGATGACGTGATCCATCTTTTAATGACCGTGTTCGGTGAGCACCTTGCTCTAAAAATGTTGATGATGTAGTTTCTCCAAAAATATTCTCCTCAAATTGTAGAAATTTTACCTTCATGTTGTAGGATATCGAAATACGATCGCAACGAGCCAAAAATCATCCAATTCGGACTTAACGAAAAAGTTATTGACGAAGCAAGATTTTCTCTTAGCTCGCGTGCAGTACCTGAGCAGGGCTAATCAGCATGGGGCGGAAAAATCCAGGGCTATGGACTTAAGTTGTGTTGCGCTGTATTGAATCAAGACTACGTTATTAAGTTACTCCATGATACACCGAAACAGAACTATGGATTTATGTTGCTTCGTGCAGGACTGCTGCCAGACGGATGTGGCTGGACAGCTGTCGTTGCACGGGATCGGTGGAGGTGGACGCCGGTAACTGCTGCTACTATTCCATAACGTTGTCGGAGAAGATGAAAATTCCGGCGACCTGCTGCTGTCGACGTTTCCGGAGAAAATGAAGACGTCGGACTCTGCTGGTGCTGACGTCGTGATGGAAGATGCTAACGGCGTGGGAAATATGCCAACGGTGTTAAAACGGTAACGGAATATTCCGTGAATATGCTTCCACCATCAATAACGATAACGGAATATGCTACGGAATCTGCATCTGCCGACGTCACCGCTTAGTCAGCTGCTGACCGTGCTTTGCTGATGACGTGTCAGTCTCTCGTTAGTCAATCGATGCTGACGTGGCACACCCCGGATCGTCTAACCTGTTGACGTGGCACGCCGCGGTTCGTCCAGTTTAGTGACTCGGCATTGCTGACGTGGCAGTTGACGTGACGCTGATGATGATGTGGCGACCTACGATCGGTTGAAATTGCTGACGTGTCATTGCTGTATGCTAACTGGATGAGTTGTTGACGTGGAAACCACTGATTAGAGCCTCCTGATACGTAGCATAGCTGACTTGGCATTTGTTGCTGAAATTGGATGTATCATAGCACATCGAAGTTTGATGTACCAAAGAGCATCGAAGGTTGATATACGACGTGCATCAAAGTTTGATGTAACAGAAAACATAGAAATTTGATGTACCGCAGAGCATCGAAGGTTGATATACGCAGCGCATCGAAATTTGATGTATCAGGATGCATCGAAGTTTGGCCGCCGTTTTTTTTTTTTTATTTTTTTTTGAATTTTTTGCAACACTATTCTGGGTCTGTGATCTTTGCTTCTGCAACGGATGGTTGAAGTGTTATCTTTGTTATCTTCCCTTTTGCAACAGTTTTGAGTACTGTTGTCCTTTCTTTCTGAACTTTCTGCAACAATTTTTTTTGTTACGGTTATTTGAGATGCGTTTGTGGACCTTTTCAGGAAACTTTTGTGATGCTTCGCTGGAGGTTTTTCCTTAGGGTTTCTGCCTCGTGTCTTTGTCGTACCTGCAGCTAGTGCAGGTAGCTACGGTCTTGGAACTCGGACATGGTGGAGGTGATTTTGACAAGCTACGAACTCGAATATGCTGATGATATGCTAAGGATGAATTGATTTTTTTTTTCTAACTTTGGACTGTAACGTGCTGTAGATCGAACATCCTGCCAACAGTTTTTGCGATCTTTGCAGTGAGTCAGCTTTGGTGGCTTCCGAATGTGAAGCTGGTCTGCAGCAGTTGCGACCAACTGGACTGCGGTGATTGAAATCAAAACTGGAACCATCCATGTCGTGGAACAAACGTCCGGGGAGCGGTTTCATCGGTCTTTGAATGATGCAATTTTATTGGTTTCCGAAGGTGATAGTTTCTGCAAATCTGAAACAACGAATCTGGATTACAGCAATTGCGATCAACTGGACTGCAGTAACTGCGATTAACTAGTCAGCAGCAGCTGCGATCAACTGGACTGCAATTATTACGATCAAAATGGGATGCATCAGTTACGAAAAACTGGACTGCAGCGATGATTTTCCACGACGTTCAAACAGCTTTTTAACGGACATGATTTTAAAGCATTATGTACAACTTTTCTCAATGGGAAAACACAATTCCTTTTCTCGTAATTCTCCTTAATCGGCGCCCATGTTTGTACCCAAAATTACTTTGGGGCACGAAACACGATTGAATCGATTATTTGATGTGTATTTTGGGTTATGAGACGAATTGAAGAACAAATAAAGAGACACAGGTTTAACGTGGTTCGGCATGGTTTGCCTACATCCATGGACGAATCCCTTAGGGGAGTGATATTTTATTGATATTTAGAATTACAATGCTCTTTTCTTGTATTGTTTACCACCCCCCACCCACACACACAAATGATTTCTACTTCTCCCTATCTATACAGTTCAATATCTAATTTCAATATAAATTTAAATTGCATTAACTGCTCATTCATTCCTTCATCTTCAATTCTGCATGAAACTGCTCATTCATGCTTCCATGTTTAATTCTGCATGAAACTGCTCATTAATGCCTCCTGAATTAATTCGCTTGAAACTGCCATTGCATGCTTCCTGAATTAATTCTGCATGCTGGCAGACTGGATTGATGGTTGATAGGCATAATGGATGGCAGTATAGATAGATGTTGTCTGGCAGACTGGATTGACTGGCTGACATGCATAATGGCTGGAAGCCTGGATAGAGGCTGGCTGGCAGCACAACTGACAACACGGGTAGAGACTGGATGATAGTGCGATAGAGTACTTAGCTGGGAATTGGTTGGCAGCACCGCTGGCAACATGAGTGGAAAATGCATGGCAGCACCATTGGCAACATGGATGGAAACTGCATGGCAGCACCATCGGCAACACGACTTTGATATTGACTGGGGGATGACCTTGACCGTTGACCAGTTGTTGAATTTTATGTAATACTGGGCTAGCTGGTGGGCTTCTTCGGTTGACTGGTTAGCGGGCTTGGATGAGGGCCAAAAGATGATTCAAGTACCAATTTGGCACATTATGTGGCATTTTTACTTATGGTACAAACAAGAATCTTTGTGATTTTCTAACACATTAGATGTGAAAATCTTTTCAAATCTGGTCAGAAATATTTATTTAAGGATGACTCATGTGTTTGGAATGTGTTAAATGCTTCTCGAATATATGAACTCATATTATTTGAGAACCTATGGTAACAGGATGTATCCTCAAACCAAATCTCAAGCAAGACTTTTGAAAGCCTTGAGTGGAACGACTTATAAGGAAACTGTTCATCTTGATGACACCTTCAAGAATTTTGGTTGTGAAGATATATAAAATGAAAAGGAATATATGACTCATCTCCTTGTCCAAAACAGTTTGGATGCTAAGATTGATATTATCAATCTACGACAAGTCCTCCTCAGTACTATTGAAACTCATCATAGACAGGCAGCACTACTAAAAACTGTTATCCTTAACCAAAGAAAGCTGATTAAACTTGGAATCGGTAATAGGGAGTATGCTCGGAATATTAATCGAAAGTTTAATGCTTTAGCATGTGAACATAATCAAGGTACTGTGTGCAGAAGTCGAGATATCAGTCGATATGCTGTTAATGAAGATCCTGAAAAATTTGAGGAAATTGAAGATGATCTTTGAAAAATTTGTTGAAAAATATACATTAGTTTTTATTACTTCAATAAGGTCTATTATAAATAAAACTATCTATTGTTTATAAATAAAATTATTAGTTGAAAATGCAGGGGGTCTAACAACCAACCCAACAATTCGTTTGGCAATCTGAGAGAACTTACTCTAATACACTTTCTAGAGAATCAACTAGACAATCAGACTCAATCTAGAATAAAGTATATCAAAGAGTTTAATATCTCTAACTCTTAATTCAATCCGCAATCAGCAAATAGAAGTCTGCGAGCCTGATTGAATATAAGAGGAGTTACTTGAACGGTACTAAAGACCAATGTTCAAGTATCAATCAATGTAAATCAACAACCAAAGGTTGGATATTCTAGTTGATTGATGTTAACACAAAACCAATGATATTTCAATTATATAACAAAATATAATGCGGAAAAGAAATAATACAGACACCGGAAATTTTGTTAACGAGGAAACCGCAAATACAGAAAAACCCCGGGACCTATTTCAGATTGAACACCATGCTGTATTAAGCCACTACAGACACTAGCCTACTACCAATTAACTTCGGACTGGACTGTAATTGAACCCTAATCAATCTCACACTGATTCAAGATACAGTTGCGCTGCTTACGTCTCTGATACCAGCAAGATACAATGCACTTGATTCTCATAGCTGATCTCACCTAAAACTAAGAGTTGCTACGACCCAAAGTCGAAGACTTGATAGACAAATTTGTATCACACAGAAAAGTCTATAGGATTGAATAAATCTGTCTCCCACAGAAATACCCAAGAGTTTTTGTTTCGTCTTTTGGTAAATCAAGATGAACATGAACCAATTGATAAACCAGACTTATATTCCCGAAGAACAGTCTAGTATTATCAATCACCTTACAATAAACTTAATCAACTAGCGAAACAAGTTATTGTGGAATCACAAACGATGAGACGAAGTTTGTTTGTGATTACTTTTCTATCTTTGCCTATCAGAGGTATAAAGTCTCAAGCCAATTATTTCAATTGCACACAACATGATAGAAACAAAAAGATCAGATCATGCAACTACAAAGATGATAGTTGGGTCTGGATTCACAATCCAAATGAAGTATTCAAGTCATTAACCTACAGGGTCTCGAGAAGAAACCTAAGGTTAAAGGAGAATCGACTCTAGTCATGCAGCTATTAACACATAGGAGGTGTGGGGATTAGTTTTCCCAGTTGCTAGAGTTCTCCTTTATATAGTTTTCAAATCCGAGTTTGCAATCCAAGTTACCTTGGTAACAAAGCATTCAATATTCACCGTTATATGAAAAACCTAATTCAACCAAGCTAATATATTTCAACCGTTAGATCGAACTTAGCTTGTTACACACAAATGAAATGTATCCTCATTTAGGTTTATGTAACCGTACCTAAATGTGTACACCCGGTTAGTTCACAAATAATTAACCGAGGTTATACATATGATTACTCTCATATCAACCTTATTCATCTTAACCATAACTAGTTCAAATGACTCAAATGAAACTAGTTAAAGAGTTGTTCAATTGTTTAGAAAACAAAATTGAAACCAAATCGGTTTGATTCACTTGAATCAATCATGGACATTATAGCCACAGTTTGCAAAGATTGCATTATGATTTAAATGTTTAAGTCCATGAACTGACCAATTTAACAAAGTAACTAGCTTAAGTATGCGTACTTAAGCAACAGGTTTTTGAGTTTGCTAAGTTTCCAAACTCAGCAGAAATTTTCGGTTCGAAAACTTCCGCCAGTATGCGTACGGGTACGCATACTTAAGGTGACTAGTTAAGAGTTTGTCAAAAACCAAACTCAGCAGAAATTCTCGGTTCGAGAACTTCCGCCAGTATGCGTACGTGTACGCATAATTAACCTGTCTCCTTCACCAATTTCTTATACGCACATATGCATACTCTTGGCTTCCAGTTTATGGATTTATACACTAATGTGTGAAAACACTATATATGCTTATATCCAAAGATGGTTACATTATCAAATGTTTCTTTCAATCATTGAAACATTCTTCTATAATGAAAATAGTCGTTTTCACACACTATTAGCATCAAAGCAATTTTCAAGATATTGAAATAATCATTAACGAAACATTCCAAGCCTACATCAAATGATTGTATCACACAAACCATGTAAGATGTTACTTGAAAATTTTCTCATGATATAAGATGAACTTGGTCGAAGCGAAAGCTTACCAACACATATTTCGAGAAATATGTGAGCGAGATATACTCAGCTCGAAATCTCAAATGTGTATAGAGAAAACTATATAGTAACACAACTTATGTCTCAATATAGGAGATAGTAGAAACAGAATTTCCAAGTGATAGATGAGTTCAAGTCTCCACATACCTTTTGTCGAAGAAGTTCCACAAGCTCCCCTTAGTAGTTATTCGTCTTCAAGAGATGAATGTCGAGAGATATAAGGTCAACTATACTATCTATGTTCTAGTCCGAGACATCTATAAATAGGCTAGAAATCAAGACTTATAGTTTTGATCACTAACATTGACAAACATGCTTGAGATAGCAACGCATGCGAGTTCGACCGAGCAATGCTCTAACAATCTCCCCCTTTGTCAATTTTAGTGACAAAACTATCAATACATATGGATTAAAGAAAAGATAAAAAAATGTAGCTTCTCATCCACATGCTTGATCTCCTTGGCATCTTCAACGCGACTCGAAATCTTCGTCACTTCCAAGTACTCCATGATCCTAAAGGTTGTAAGTTTAGCATCACAGTTGTTGAAGATCCGTAGCTATAACAATGAGAAAACAAAATGCTCTCAATCATTGTTATACAGTGTCATAGTATTCTTATTACACAACATCAAAGTTCAGTTTTATCACAAATTTGACAACAATACTATGGTGATATGTATCACTCCCCCTTAGTCAATACATATCTCAACATGAAAACCATTCCTCCTTACATAATGATCCGTAAACCACATGTATTTGTAGTGTGAACTACATATTAATTCTCCCCCTTTTTGTCAAAAAAATTGGCAAAGGTACGAAAATTAATGGGGTCCTAATGAAATTTCCACGGAGATACTTCATGATCAAAAGGTGTATTAACATACCAATGCAATCATAAAGTCGAAGCTAAATGCATTCATCAAGGAGTTAATAAAGATACAAGATAACCCCTAAATATTCCACAACCGCACTCCCCACAAAGATTTGGCAATTAAGCACAAGTTCAAAATGAACTCTCCCCTATATAATGTCATCCCCGAAGGAACAACAAAGGTGACCTTACTTTCACAAGAAAAGAAGGATTTCTTTTGGACAAACAAATCACATGAATTTGAATCCAAAAATATTCAATTGAAATAACACAAGAGAAACCATGGTTAGTTCAATTAAAAAATACAACCAAATTAATCACAAGAAATCCCATGATTAGTTTAATTGAAATACACAACCAAATTAACCACAAAGTGATGAATTCAATTGGTCATGCTCGACATAAGAGAACCTTACGGAGCAACAACTAAGTTAATCATAAAAGAATGATCAACTCAGTTGATTGTGCTCAACATAAGAAACCTTATGGAACAACACAGTATATGCACAAAAATGTGTATCGGAGATCGACCAAATACTGCGGAATAGACAAGGATTCATCCTATTTTCCATCACTATTTGCACAATGACATACAATGGGCTTAATCCTTGTACACAAAAGTTTTATCCTTTCTTCCATCAAAACAATGACATAAGAGGCTTTAACTTTTGTAATGTCAAAAGTTCATTCTATCTTCTATCATTACATTCATACCGACATAATAGAGATAACTTTTGAACAAGTATGGGACAGTCACAGGTTCACAGACGTAAACAACATATCCCATAACAATTTGCAATATATAAAATCATAAAGATTAAAATTGCAAAAATCATCTTCCAAATACTTAGAATTTAAATAAATAAATCTAAAAACATTGCAAGATGAAAACATTGGCAATAGCTATGTGTACTCACAATAATGGATATTCCAAACTCTAGTTATCCTTCTTAAAAACACAAGAATAAATTCTCATAAGAAGTTTCCTAGACATCAAGACAAACTCGTAATGCACATACAAGATGATTTTTCCTTAGATGGTAGAATCAATCTTTTTCACACGGATTTATTCCAAGAATAGCTACCAAAGGCGTATAAAAATATTTTATTAATAAAGAAGAACATACAAAGTCATTAACGACCATGCACCATAGTTCACATAAGATGATTGTGAATATTCAAGAATATCATAGCAATGCGTACTCCTGCCCATTCTTGAACTTCCTTCTTTGTGATTCACCAACAACAATCTTGTAAAGGCTACAAATGAGCTTAGAAGAGTAGTACTCCAAGAATCTAAGTGACCAAGTCCAAGAGAAGTGGAACAAGTGCGACGAAACGGAGCAAAACACTCAAAAACAAGAGACATGGCAAATAGCAATCTTAACTCATCCAAATTCAAGAGTTCTCATCTCCAATTTGAAGAGAAAGTAAGTGAATGCAAAAAGAACGAGGTCATTCGGAGTTCGGAGGAAGAAGTTACGGCCAAAACAAGTTTACCGAATATCGACATCTACGGGCAAGTATGCATACGGGTATGCAAACGGATTTTCAGTAAAAAAACGGGTATGCAAACGAATTTCCCTGGATTTTATTACAAAAACTCATTTTCAAACTGGTATGCAAACAGGTATGCATACCTAAAGTGTACCATGAAGGCCAAAACATCCCGAACAACTATTTTCAACCCGGAACATCTAAGAACCTTAAATACAAATCAAGTTTGGTAGACATGAACGATACACAAGGTACATATATCATCATAAAACTTTCTCAAGTTTAGAGACATACCTTTTTATAAGAATCCGATCGAACTCTACAACGTTACCAAACATTTAAAATCATAGCCAGCATAATATGTGTGCCCCAGTTCTTGTGCTTCCCTCACGGTATACATAATAGGGCATTTCTTGGTGAGGATGCACTTTCAACACAATCAAGTTGTGTTGAGATGAAAAATGTTTTGCTCACCATGGCACCAAGAAAGAGTTTCTTTCCAGAAACTCTTGCATCTTACAGTGTTGAGAAACACCCAAGGAACTATTTTTATAAGTCTATCAAAGAACTTCAAGAGAACCCAAAAGGATTTGTGTTTCTGATTTCTTGTTTTACAACTTATTAAAAAAACAGTTTCTACAGATAGTTTTTAGTACTGCGAAGGGAAACTCTTGTGATAAAAAGAGACATCCTATCTTCTTCATAAAAGAAGATAATACTACTATCTTGATAGGAAGTATCAGGAATTGAGCAGTGAATCGATTCATGCTTTGAGGTGATATACTCAGATGACCGAGATTTAAACTCCTCTTGTAAATCGTTTAGTTTGTTACAACTAATTGGATTACACAGAGGAGGACCAATGCTCTCACTGATTAGTAAATCAATGTCGACCTCAACATAAATATTATTCATCATAACTTGATTTAGCTTGTCAAGAGATTCTTATTCTTTCTGGAGATATAACTCAACATCAAAAGATAAGCTTCCAAGTTTCTTTTCAAGACCTAAATACACTTCAAGGGATTTTAAACCTGGTGGAGGTTTAAATAGAATTTCTTCTACATATTTTATTAAATCAGTCATGGAAGAAAATTCTGGAATCCCTGGATCTGGTGGTGCATTTATTGAGATAACATTTCTGTCCATATTCAGATCGCTACAAACACATAATTATAAGGTCTTTAATGTGTTTGCCTGCTCTGATACCAATTGAAAATGCGGGGGGTCTAACAACCACACCCAACAATTCGTTTGGCAATCTGAGAGGACTTGCTCCAATACACTTTTTAGAGAATCAACTAGACAGTCATACTCAATCTATAATAAAGTATATCAAAGAATTTAATATCTCTAACTCTTAATTCAATCCGCAATCAAAAAATAGAGATCTGCGAGCCTGATTGAATATAAGAGGAGATACTTGAGCGGTACCAAAGACCAATGTTCAAGTGTCAATCAATGTATATCAATAACCAAAGGTTGGATATTCTAATTGATTGATCTTAACGCACAACCTGTGATATTTCAATTATATAACAAAATATGATGCGGAAAAGAAATAACACAGACACCAGAAATTTTGTTAACGAGGAAACCGGAAATGCAGAAAAACCCGGGACCTAGTCCAGATTAAATACCACATTGTATTAAGCCGCTACAGACACTAGCATACTACAAATTAGCTTCGGATTGGACTGTAGTTGAACCCTAATCAATCACACACTGATTCAAGGTACAATTGCGCTCCTTACGTCTCTGATCCCAGAAGGATACTACACACTTGATTCCCTTAGTTGATCTCACCCACAACTAAAAGTTGCTACGACCCAAAGTCAAAGACTTGATAGAACAATCTGTCTCACACAGAAAAGTCTGCAGGATTGAAAAAATTTGTCTCCCAAAGAAATACCCAAGAGTTTTTTTCCGTCTTTTGATAAATCAAGGTGAACATGAACCAATTGATAAACCCGACTTATATTCCCAAATAACATCCTAGTATTATCAGTCACCTCACAATAAACTTAATCGACTAGCAAAACAAGTTATTGTGGAATCACAAACGATGAAACGAAGTTTGTTTGTGATTACTTTTCTATCTTGCCTATCGGGGATATAAAATCTCGAGCCAATTATTTCAATCGCACTCAACACGATAGAAATAACAATACCAGATCACGCAACTATAAAGATAATAGTTGGGTCTGGCTTCACAATCCCAATGGAGTCTTCAAGTCGTTAACCTACAGGGTCTCGAGAAGAAACCTAAGGTTAAAGGAGAATCGACTCTAGTTATGCAACTAGTAACACATAGGAGGTGTGGGGATTAGTTTTCCCAGTTGCTAGAGTTCTCCTTTATATAGTTTTCAAATCCGAGTTTGCAATCCAAGTTACCTTGGTAACAAAGCATTCAATATTCACCGTTATATGAAAAACCTGATTCAACCAAGCTAATATATTTCAACCGTTAGATCGAACTTAGCTTGTTACACACAAATGAAATGTATCCTCATTTAGGTTTATGTAACCGTACCTAAATGTGTACACCAGGTTGGTTCACAAATAATTAACCGAGCTTATCCATATGATTACTCTCATATCAACCTTATTCATCTTAACCATAACTAGTTCAAATGACTCAAATGAAACTAGTTAAAGAGTTGTTCAATTGTTTAGAAAACAAAATTGAAACCAAATCGGTTTGATTCACTTGAATCAATCATGGACATTATAGCCACAGTTTGCAAAGATTGCATTCCTTATGATTTAAATGTTTAAGTCCATGAACTGACCGATTTAACAAAGTAACCAGCTTAAGTATGCGTACTGGTATGCGTACTTAAGCAACCGGTTTTTGAGTTT
The DNA here is from genome assembly GCF_003573695.1 of Papaver somniferum. Taxonomy (NCBI): domain Eukaryota; kingdom Viridiplantae; phylum Streptophyta; class Magnoliopsida; order Ranunculales; family Papaveraceae; genus Papaver; species Papaver somniferum. The sequence goes on from NC_039367.1 coordinate 406,230, forward strand.
GTTAAGTTTCCAAACTCATCAGAAATTTTAGGTTCGAAAATTTCCGCCAGTATGCGTACGGGTACGCATACTTAAGGTGACTAGTTAAGAGTTTGTAAAAAACCAAACTCAGCAGAAATTCTCGGTTCGAGAACTTCCGCCAGTTAACCTGTCTCCTTCACAAATTTCGTATACACACATATGCATACTCTTGGCTTCCAGTTTATGGATTTATACACTAATGTGTGAACACACTATATATGCTTATATCCAAAGATGGTTACATTATCAACTCTTTTTTTCAATCATTGAAACATTCTTCTATAATGAAAATAGTCGTTTTCACACACTATTAGCATTAAAGAAATTTTCAAGATATTGAAATAATCATTAACGAAACATTCCAAGCCTACATCAAATGATTGTATCACACAAACCATGTAATATGTTACTCGAAAATTTTCTCATGATATAAGATGAACTTGGTCGAAGCGAAATCTTACCAACACATATTTCGAGAAATATGTGAGCGAGATATACTCAGCTCGAAATCTCAAATGTGTATAGAGAAAATAATATAGTAACATGACTTATGTCTTAATATAGGAGATAGTAGAAATAGACCTTCCAAGTGATAGATGAGTTCAAGTCTCCGCATACCTTTTGTCTAAGAAGTTCCACAAGCTCCTATTAGTAGTTCTTCGTTTTCAAGAGATGAACGTCGAGAGATCTAAGCTCAACTACACTATCTATGTCCTAGTCCGAGACATCTATAAATAGGCTAGAAATCAAGACTTATAATTTTGATCACTAACATTGACAAACATGCTTGAGATAGCAACGCATGCAAGTTCGACCGAGCAATGCTCTAACATTACTTTATAATTTTTCTTGTGATAGTTTTTCGATTACATAGCCTGCGCTTGAATGCTTTATATTATTTCTATGTATGTTTATGGTATGTTTGATTTTGGTTTTCTTGAACTTAATATTCGATATCATATGGTGTGAACCCTTATGGTTTGGGTGAATTTTTGGTTTAGCAGGATTAAGTTCTAGCCCATGTTGGTAGGCTTTATCAAGGATCATAAGGGGTTCCGATTGAAACTAATATGTGAAAAAGTCACAACATGTTGAATCGTTTGGTTTAGCATAAAAGCTTATGTGTTTCGGGGTTTCAACTTTTGCATTGCATTAGTTAAAACCAGTTTTTAACCTTTCTCTAGTAAAGGTTGGTTTTTTTTGTTGTTCTTTTGTCTTGCGAGAGGATGACAACACAACGGGGGAGATTTCTATGTGAACTTACGCTTAATGGCATATATTTGGGGGAGAAGAGGATGTGGAGCTTGAGGTAACGAATTTTTTAGTTAATCGTTTTCCTGTTGTTTGAGGGTGAAAACAGTTTCTGCTGATTTCGCTAATTTCGTGTGTTGTGGGTGAGAAACGAGTCTAAACCCTAAACAATGTACTGCAAGGGAGTACTTTAGATTCGAGAGATCAATCTGTACAAATCCGTCCTAAACCAGGAAATGGTCGTTCCAGAGTTGCTTCGGTCACAAAGTGAAGAGAAGGGTTGGTTTTGGGGAGGGAAGCGAAGAGAGTGTTGAGACCAGAATAGTTGATTCTAGAAGAGTAGTTTTTTTGACTTGTATCAAAAAGCGTAAGCTAACAGATGGAAAAGCTAACAGATGATTTATGAGTGTTGCATGCTCCTGACCAAAACTTGTTTTCGGTGGAAATAGGTAATGCCTATTTATACAAGTCGAAGTAAAACGTACTCTGGTCTCATTAATAAATGGAAAACGGGTGAGTAAATGGGAGGATGTGGTAATCGGTAACGCCTGGAATTGATGTTCCACAAAAGAAAGTGTTTCACCATTACTCCCTGCATTTACTATCCGCCTCATCCTTATGACACTTTCTTATAACGGGCGTAGTGTACGCCGTACGCTGTAAACATCCAAACCAATACCCAATGAGTATCCCCCAGTTTGTGACATGCGTTGATGTCTCGAGTTTTTTCGTGGAAAACATGTAGCACGTTGTTTTTGTTTCGCAAGTTGAGCTTGGGAGACTTGCCGCTCGGTGGTGACCTTCGACGGTCGAGATTTTGCATCTCAAGAGGAAAAGTAGTCGTTGATTATTGCAACCCTTCGTTTGGTAGCCAGTGGCATGAAAGCATGATCAGTATGGCTTTAATATGGCCTAGTTTAGGCGCCGCGAAAAGTTAGGGTTTTGACTTTGTTTAGGCGAGACCAAACTAGGTACAAAGGTTGTCATGCGTTAGCTGGTAACCTTGGACGGCTAAGATCTGCACCTTAGATGAAAAAGTGGTCGTTGATTGTTGCAAGCCTTCTTTTTGGTAGCCGCATAGGGAAGGCCGGTATGGCGTGGCCAAAACTAGGGTTTTGGGCCAAAGGTCACCATGCATTGTTTGGCAACCTTGGGCGGCTAAGATTCGCATCTAGGATGGAAGGGTGGCCGTTGATCGCCGCACGCCTTCATTTTGGTAGCCGCATAGGGAAGGACGGCATGGTATGGTGCGGCAAGGTGGTTGGCATGTCATTAGCACATGAGGCATGGCATGCCTTGGCGCGGTTTGGCGTGGCCAAAACTAGAGTTTTGGACCAAAGGTTTCCATGCGTGGTTTGGCGACCTTGGATGACTAGGATTTGCATCTAGGATGGAAGGGTGGTCATTGATCGTCGGACGCCTTCGTTTTGGTAGTCGCGTAGGGAAGACCGGTATGGTATGACGGGGCAAGGTGGTTGGCATACCATTGGCACATGTGTCATGGCATGCCTTGGCGCGGTTTGGCGTGGCCAAAACTAGGGTTTTGGGCCAAAGGTTACCATGCGTTGGTTCGTAACCTTGGACGGCTAAGATTCGCATCTAGGATGGAAGGGTGGCCGTTGATCGTCGCACGCTTTCGTTTTGGTAGCCGCATAGGGAAGGCCGGCGTGATATGGCGCGGAAAGGTGGTTGGCATGCCATTGTCACATGTTCCATGGCATGGTTTGGCGTGGCCAAAACTAGAGTTTTGGGCCAAAGGTTACCATGTGTGGTTTGGCGACCTTGGACGGCTAGGATTTGCATCTAGGATGGAAGAGTGGTCGCTGATCGTTGCACGCCTTCGTTTTGGTAGCCTCATAGGGAAGGCCAGCATGGTGGGGCCAAGGAAAATGGTGCGAATGGATTGGCATAGTGGGGCCAAGGGTTTGGCATGCCATTGGCGCATGGTGCGGCTAGCATGGTTGGGTAAAAGGTAAGTTGCAGTTGGCTTGGCATGGTGGGGCCAATGGTTTGGCATTCCATTGGTGCATGGTGCGGTTAGCATGGTTGGGTCCAAGGTAAGGTGCGGTTGGCTTGGCATGGTGGGGCTAAGGGTTTGGAATGCCATTGGCGCATGGTACGGCTAGCATGGTTTTTCATTGGCACAGTAGTGTGGCTGGCATGGTTGGCATGCCTTGGCGCGGAGATGTGGTTGGCATGGTTTGACATTGTCACAGTGGTGCGGCTGGCATGGTTGGAACGCCTTGGCGCGGAGATGTGGCTGGCATGGTTTTCCATTGGCACAATGGTGCGGCTGGCATGGTTGGCATGCCTTGGCGCGGTAGCATAAGAGTTAGGGTTTGGCATAGATGATGTCGGTCAATGTTAAGGGTTCTTCCATGGAACATGACACATAAAAAAAAGGTACCATGGTAATTCTTATGTAGGCATGCTGATCAATTCAATAAATGTGCTAATGGTCATAGTGACGTCATGTCAGGTGTGCGGTTTTACGATTTTATCCATAAGCTAAAAACCACCATCAACATTGAGTCCTCTGCTTAGCTCGGAACGGGAGCATCGTTGCGAGGTAAGCATAAGATGGTGACAGGCTAGGACAAAAATAGAAACAACAAGTCGTGAAAAGATGGTCAGGAAGGTCCGACTAACCTTTTTCGAGAGGTAAAGAGAGTTTGTGCTTCCCGTGTTGGCGGACTTGCATAAATTGTACTGGTGGCGCTGCAGTTTAAGCTGTAGAGTGGTAGAGGCTGGTTGAGATGCAAACTGTTGGCTTCGATCTGGAATGGTTGTGCGTCTTCTGGGCCAGGCTTTGGAACGCGAAGCGGAGCCGCTAGCATTGAATTGGCGTGAAGGGAAGCCGCTGTCTTTGGATCGGCTTGGGATTAGCCGTCATCATTGGTCGTCTTGGTTTTGGAGCCGTTAGCACTTGATTGGCTTGGAATGGGAGTCGTTAGCACTTGATTGGTTTGGAATGGGAGCCGTCAGTATTGGTCGTCTTGAAATGGAGCTGCTTGCGTTGCTCGACTTGGAGTGGAGCTGGCTTGAGTTCCTTGGAAGGATGACGACTGGCTTTAGTTCCTTGGAAGGATGACCACCGGCTTCAGTTTCATGGAATGATGGAAACTTTGTCTGAATTAGGGTTTGGCATGCCGAAACCCTAATTAGCGCCCTTTACTAGAATCGCTGTAGAATTCTCGTACGAACTCAGATTTTGACGGTACGCCACTCCTTCTGACCAGAAAAGAATTTCATATCTCCATTCGAGGGAATATTAAGGTTTTGAGCTCGTTTAGGAGATAAAAACGTCCGACAGTGAAACTCAAGAAGAATTCAGGAGGGATGTTGCGGGCCCGGGGTAGCATAGTCGCGCCGAGTCATCTATTCCCGTTCATGGAGTAAGAAGGAAACTTTATTCTGTGCAAACTCTAGAAACTCCGTCCGTATGAAAAGAGGTATTGACCTTCTTCTATTTTCTGTTGCTCGTCCGGATTGGTGCTTTCGTCTGCAGTGTCTCTCCAGTGGATTCCAAAATTTACCAAACTCCATTTCATTCTTGGGATGGATGAATGTGGTTGCGTTGTTGGTCCATCCTTGATTTTGGGTTGTTCAGTGCCTGGACCTTCTGATCGCGATGACAGTATGTTGTGGATGCTTATATGGTCGAAATCTTCCGGAGCCACTGGATGAAATAGATGAGTTGGGAGACATTTCGTAACCGACGTGCTGCTATCAAGTATTCAAGGACTTTGTTCCAAGAGACATCACTCGAACCATCTTCTGAATCTTGGACTATCGTATAGAAGGGGATGCGGTGAGCAGGCCCCAGTTATATTTCTGTTAGATCCGATGGCATGGCCGAACATGTGAATGTATCTCTGTGGAGTGATTTTGGAGTCTGGTTGAGGGGGGTGAAAGCGCCCCATGCTGGTAGTCCCCACATGTAGCCTACTTTCATTACATCGCCTTGGATCCACGTCCACGAGATTTGATACAAGCTTTTTGTACTCTTCTGGATGCGACGCTGGGATACTCAGAATATCATATGGATGAAATACTCTGGATAGTAAAGTGGTCAAAATGAGAGAGTTATGTTGTTTATCGTGGCTCCCTCTGATTCTTCAGGAAAATGTTTCAGCCGCGTCTCTGGGGTTATCTCATGAATTTTTGATGGTCATCGGGATGGACTGCGATGAGCAGTCCCCAGTCACACTTTTTTTTTAGTTTCTGAAGTTGTTTCTTATGAGCAGGTTTGGGATCCAGCGCGGCCTCGTAAAATGTTGCAGGCATCTTCTAGACAGAGAGGTGATGGTATTCTTACGATGCACCCTTGAAGAGTAAATGACCTCGTGGTGACTATGACCTTTTGGTTGACCGTGTATTCTGAGCTTTGACAGTGAAGGGATTCCGTGTAGATCTTCAGTTACATGTTTTCATATTTGTAGTGATCACTGCTATGGTGAAGCTCTGGCCGGTATCAACAAACGAGCGACACCAGTTCTTGGCAGCAGATATGATCAGATGAGACTAAATTGTCGTGGGAAAAAATTTAGTTCGCTGGAATTGTATGGGCATCCATGGAAGTAAAGAGATTGGGTGGATGCATAGGCGAGCAAACTTGGCAGGAAGGAGTGGCGGCTACGACACGATCCTCGTAAAGGAAGAGCGTTGAAGCGTCTTCGGTTCTTGAAGAGGAAGTTGGAGCTCATGGGGAAAAACACTGGAGCTTCGTCTTCGGATTCTGGAGCAGCTTATGGAGCGAACGTTGAAGCGGAGTGGTTGTTGGAGAGAACGTTGAAGCGGAGCGGCTACTGAAGCGAACATTGAAACGGAGCGGCTGCTGAAGCGAACATTGAAGCGGAGCCGCTGCTGGAGGACATTGAAGCGGAGCGGCTGCATCGATCAATGTGCTGTCAACCTGGGCACCCTTCAAGCGAACAGTGGTTAGGAGTCCCCAGTTCCATCTATCGTGCTTTCCAAGAGAGGTTGGGGTTTGGGAACGGCTTCCCTGGCTGGAAACAGCTTCTTTCCTGATGAAGTGCGGTTGAGGGATGCAAATATGTCTTGACCCTACGCCTTGGAGAAGTATAGAATCTCACATAACTGTTTCATCATAGACTGCACGATTTTGTGGGCGAAGTCCCCAGAAATCATGCATCTTCTAACGGGAAGAGAGTCTCTGCGAATTCAGGAGGGTTGTTGATTTCCTTTGCCTCGATTTTGGAGTAGTCGTTCCTAATCTTTACGTAATGAAATTGGATTGTTGATTTCCTTCTACTGGGAGTTCAAGAGCAACGCGAGCCCCTTCATCTATAAACGCACGTCCTACTGAAGTGCCTGCGCCGGATGTTAAAAGTATTCCTTGTGAGCTCCCTCTTGGGTTGACGTGACTCCTATGGTGACCGCTACGTCAGTGTCTTGAGGAAATAGGTATCTTGTCCTGATGGTGGATACCTATAAACACGTCTGTCTGATCCTTACGAGAACCTTTTGTCTTTCCATCAAATCAACAGTGGTAAAAGGAGGTCGGCTTCTTCCGACTCTTATAGTATCTTGTCCTGATGGTGGATTAGCAACGTCTCTGGTGACGGTTGGAGCTGTCATACTTGAAGAAACATTGGATGGTGGAAGCGTCTCCGGTTTTGGTGATCGTAGGTGTATCGTGCAGAGATGGCGCGGTTTTGATCACGGAGTGCTGGAGCCATGGCGTTGTTTCGAATGGTGAGGATGGAGCTGTTCTGGATGGTTGTGGAGTGGAGAAGATGGCGCTGGAAAGGATGCAAGCTTCTGGCTCTAGAAGGATGCAAGATGTTAGCACTGGATAGATGCAAGCTGCTGTAAAGATGCAAGTTGTTAGCGCCGAATCGGCTTGGAACGGGCTGGCTTGGCGTGGGCGCTGGCTTGGCATGGACGCCGGCTTGGCGTGGCACGAAGTTTTTCTTGCGGGCCCAGTTGCCTCTTCCCATACGTAGATCAAATAGGAAACCCTTTCCTTATTCAAATTCCAAAAGTTCCTATGAAAGGGGTTGGCTCTCCTTTTTATCTCGTATCTTTGTTCTCACGTCCTGGTGTTAATGGTAGCACGGTAGCAATAAAGTGGGCAAGCATATTCTAGCTATGTATTCCAGCGTTTCTCTTTCAATTCATTTTCTTGTTTTCTTATGTTGGTGCAAACCCTATCCATAGGTATGTTTTCCATAAATCTGTAGAAATATTGTTCTTTTGAACTGGTGTAAACCCTAGCCGTGGGCATGCCTTTCATAAACTTGTAGAAATACTTCATCATAAATAATTCCTCTTCGAATATCACCGTAGTAACGTCAGCTACCTCATGAATAGTGATGTGACGGGTAATCATCATTATGCAAAGCAGGCACGTATGGGTAGGTGACTGTTTTTTTTTGTTGAAAGGCAAACAAAGCGCTTGGTTTATGGTTTGATTTGAATTGGTAGATAACTGTTATCTATGAGGGTTTTGGATTATTCTTTTGGAATGAATTGTTTTAGAATGATGATGTTTTTTTTGTTACAATTGCAAGTGACACAAACATCCCAGGAAATCCATGGAATCGTGAGCGTTGCGTGTCAGTAGAGGGCATGGGATGAAACATAATATGTCTATCGGTTTTATTGTTCCCGTGAAAACTTGAAGTAGTAAACCATGTATTTTGTCTAGGAAAGACTTACTTGGTTTTCCGGATTTCCTAACGAAAAATGAATCTTCTAGGTGTAAGTCCGAGTTTTGTGAGAAGAACTGCTGCGATTATGGAAAGTCCCCAGTCGTTACTGAGTTACCTCATAACCGAGTCGTCGATTCTTGCGGATCGTTTGCTTCTAACCTCTGGGAAGTCCTCAGTCATCCCTTGTCGTGTCATGACTGATAATCAGGTCGTCTGGTAACTGAGTCGTCGATCCCTGAGCAGAGCGTTTGGTTCTACCGCCTTGATGTCTGGGTCGAAGCATGAGATCGATGGTCGAAAATTGGCATTGTAACCGAAATATCAATCTCCCACTGTGGTCTCCAATTGTTTGAGGGTGAAAACAGTTTCTGCTGATTTCGGTAATTTTGTGTGTTGTGGGTGAGAAACGAGTCTAAACCGTAAACAATGTACTGCAAGGGAGTACTTTATATTCGAGAGATCAATCTGTACAAATCCGGTCTAAACCAGGAAATGTCCGTTCCATACTTGCTTCGGTCACAAAGTGAAGGAGAAGGGTTGGTTTTGGGGAGGGAAGCGAAGAGAGTGTTGAGACCAGAATAGTTGATTCTGGAAGAGTAGTTGTTTTGACTTGTATCAGAAAGCGTAAGCTAACAGATGGGAAAGCTAACATGTGATTTATGGGTGTTGTATGCTCCTGACCAAAACTTGTTTTTGGTGGAAATAGGTAATGCCTATTTATACAAGTCGAAGTGAAACGTACTCTGATCTCATTAAGAAATGGAAAACAGGTGAGTAAATGAGAGGAGGTGGTAATCGGTAACGCCTGGAATTGATGTTTCATAAAAGAAAGCGTTTCACCATTATTCCCTGTATTTACTAACCGCCTCATCCTTATGAGACTTTCTTATAACGGGCGTAGTGTACGCCGCACGCTGTAAACCTCCAAACCAATACCCAATGAGCATCCCCCAGTTTGTGACATGCGTTGATGTCTCGAGTGTTTTCGTGGAAAACATGTAGCACATTGTTGTTGTCTGGCAAGTTGAGCTTGGGAGACTTGCCGGCTCGTTGGTGACCTTCGACGGTCGATATTTTGCATCTTAAGAGGAAAGGTAGCCGTTGATTATTGCAACCCTTCGTTTGGTAGCCAGTGACATGAAAGCATGATCAGTGTGGCTTTAATATGGCCTAGTTTAGGCGGGGCCAAAAGTTAGGGTTTTGGCTTTGTTTAGGCGCGACCAAACTAGGGACAAAGGTTGTCATGCGTTAGCTGGTAACCTTGGACGGCTAAGATTTGCACCTTAGATGAAAAAGTGGCCGTTGATTGTTGCAGGCCTTCGTTTTGGTAGCAGCATAGGTAAGGCCGGTATGGCGTGGCCAAAACTAGGGTTTTAGACCAAAGGTTACCATGCGTTTTTTGGCAACCTTGGACGGCTAGGATTCACATATAGGATGTAAGGGTTGTCGTTGATTATCGCACGCCTTTGTTTTGGTAGCCGCATAGGGAAGGCCGTCATGGTATGGCGCGACAAGGTGGTTGGCATTCCATTGGCGCGGTTTGGCTTGGCCAAAACTAGAGTTTTGGTCCAAAGGTCACCATGCGTGGTTTGGCGACCTTGGACGGATGGGATTTACATCTAGGATGGAAGGGTGGCCGTTGATCATCGCATTCCTTCGTTTTGGTAGCCGCGTAGGGAAGGCCGACATGGTATGGTGTGGCAAGGTGGTTGTCATGCCATTGTCACATGTGGCATGGCATGCCTTGGCCCAAAGGTTACCGTGCGTTGTTTGGCAACCTTGGACGGCTAGGATTTGCATATAGGATGGAAGGGTGGCCGTTGATCGTCGAACGCCTTCATTTTGGTAGCCGCATAGGGAAGGTCTCCATGGTATGGCGCGACAAGGTGGTTGGCATGCCATTGGCACATGTGGCTTGGCATGCCTTGGCGCGGTTTGGCGTGGCCAAAACTATATTTTTGGGCCAAAGGTTACCATGCGTGGTTTGGCGACCTTGGACGGATAAGATTTGCATCTAGGATGGAAAGGTGGTCGTTGATCGTCGCACGCCTTCGTTTTTGTAGCCGCATAGGGAAGACCATCATGGTGGGGCCAAGGCAAATGGCGCGGATGGCTTGGCATAGTGGGGCAAAGGATTTGGAACGGACGGATTGGCATGGTGGGGCCAAGTAAAATGGCGCGGATGGCTTGGCATCGTGGGTCCAAGGGTTTGGCATGCCATTGGCGCATGGTGCAGCTAGCATGGTTGGGGCAAAGGTAAGGTGCGATTGGCTTGGCATGGTGGGGCCAAGGGTTTGGCATGCCATTGGCGCATGGTGCGGCTAGCATGGTTGGGGCCAAGGTAAGGTACGGTTGGCTTGGCATAGTGGGGCCAAGGGTTTGGCATGCCATTGGCGCATGGTGAGGCTAGCATGGTTTGCCATTGGCACAGTGGTGCGGCTGGCATGGTTGGCATGCCTTGGCGCGGAGATGTGGCTGGCATGGTTTGCCATTGGCACAGTGGTGCGGATGGCATGGTTTGCATGCCTTGACGCAGAGATGTGGCTGGCATGGTTTTCCATTGGCACAGTGGCGCGGCTGGCATGGTTGGCATGCCTTGGCGCGGAGATGTGGCTGGAATGGTTTTCCATTGGCACAGTGGTGCGGCTGGCATGGTTGGCATGCCTTGGCGCGATAACATGAGAATTAGGGTTTGGCATAGATGATGTCGGTCAATGTTAAGGGTTCTGCCGTGGAACATGACACATAAAAAAAAAGGTACCCTGGTAATTCTTATGTAGGCATGCTGATCGATTCAATAAATATGCTAATGGTCATAGTGACGTCATGTCAGATGTGCGGTTTTAATATTATAACCCTAAGCTAAAAACCATCAACACCTGTTTAAGAAAAGCCTGATTTTATTGCATATGTTTATTGCTTTTGCTTAACAAAATTTCGGTACAATTGATGTTTATTCCATTATTTGTGTATGGATGTGTGTGTGATTCAATTGTTTCTCGTTAAGAAAAACTATTGTTATCTTTCTTTATGGTTTGGTATCAATTGTTTAGGCTTACGAAATTTCGGTGCAATCGCGGTACTATAATGTTTATGTTTGTTTCAACATCTTCCGGTTGAGGTAAATAATTATTCAAGTTGATTCATTTGGTTGGTATGAATTGTTTATGGCTTAACAAAAAGGTTTTCGGGATGAATTGTTTAGTCAAATTTGATTCCGGATAAGAGAAGCTAAGTGATTTCTGATCTTAGTTAGACTTATCAAAGTGGAGGTTTCGGTTATTCAAGTCTAATCGAATGCCTTAACAGGAAATGCTAGTTAACTAACCTAGTACTTGTCTTGTTTAAAAGAGAAAGGTCTAAGTTATTGTTCGAATAATTAGAACCTGATGAGAAAATTAGAGTTAATTCTGATCTTTATTTTTGTCTTATCGAACAAGAGATTGTATTTGTACAATCGGTTTAGCAAAAGAAATAAGGTGCTTAGTCAATTTTTGATTTTCTAAACTATTAGGGAAAATTGCTTCGGGCAATTGTTTCCTTGATAACATATCAAAACAAAATCACTTTGTAGTTTCAGTTTTGATATTGGTTATCTAAAATGGTGTTTGGAACCCTCGTGCTTAACTCTTATAGGTTTTGCAAGTCTTTTAAGATTTGTAAGATCCTTTCGGTTTGTCTTTTATTTGCTCATACCTTTGTCATTTTGTGACAAAAATGGGGAGAAATATATGGAGTAAACAAGTGATTTGGTATCACTAATCAAAGGACAATGGTGCTCAAACGTTATATATAACGAAAGAGTAAAGCGTAGACTAAGGGGGAGTAACATATCATATTGATACTTGTAGTTATATGGACTACAAAGGGAATAACAAAGATGTGCGGATTGAAAATCTACCTATATTACCTTTAGGGGGAGTATTAGATTTGTTATTATAATGTCAACAACGACATTTATGGATTGAATGTATACAGGTTACTGTGTTGTTGAAACTTGGAATCAAGCGTATGTGTAATGAATTCTTGTAATTTGTTTATCCATATGATGTAAGAGTTTTGTCACTAAAATTGGCAAAGGGGGAGATTGTTAGAGCATAGCTCGGTTGAACCCACCAAGCGTTGGTATGTCAAGTTTGGTTGTCATATTTTAGTGAATAAAAACTCATTTAAAGAGTCGCTTGATTATTTACTAGAGTCAACTTCGTATAGGTTAGCTAGAAAGTTACCAGGATATGAGACTTACAAGTATTACGTGAAGACTTGAAGAATGTGAAGAAGTAAAGAGCTACAACGACGACATCATCCTTCCTCTTGAGGTTAGTAATATTGGACTTGAACTATTTCATTCATAACGTATCTTTCAAGTCATGCACATTGAAAACATAACTGCAAAGCTGTGAATGATTATACTCTAGTTAGACATAGTATTAAGGAATTATAATACGAAGTATAACGTCTATCTTTTGAACTTAGTATATAAGACATCGACATAATCGTATGAACGCTATTGTGATTATGTGTATGGGTATGGGTAAATATTTCGTCCTAGGAAACAATGTTTTACATTTGTTTAAAGGAAGTACAATTCATAAACTTGTTTTGTGAATCGAAACGGAAATCGCTAGGCTAATTGGTATTGTTATTCATTGCAAACCTTTGGATTACCAATATGTGTGTTTAGTATAACCGCTCATAACTTGTTTATGTATCTTGGTAAAACTATTCACAATGCCTTAATTTTATATTGGTATGACTTTTATTAGTGAAACTGATCTTAAGTAATCACCTGAGATGGTATGATCGATATATTATAATTGGTATGACCAACTCTAGACATTGGGGAACTGATAAGAGATTTTTGGTGGTTGTAGTAATGATGATAAGGGGTATCGTTCAAGCTCGAACTTGTAAAGGTAATGGATTTTTAGATTTAAAAATATATATACAAATATTGACAAATTGGTAGAGAGGTACTGGGACTAATGATTCGGCCAATCTTCATAACATAAGGCTTAATGATTTATTCTCAACAATAATAGCTCAAAACATATATGGACTCTTATTTTGCCAAAGTCGATTCTCAAAACATTGGTTGTAAATGTTAAGCATGGAACATCAAATCACCTAAGCTAAGCATGACCCATCTAATCAAATAACACCCAATTTAATCAAATCATATTTCACTTAATTTTTAATGCAAAAGTCTTAAAAAGAATTAATAAAAGTACCTATTTATGAAGCTCGGCCTCCTCCGTCGCCCCAGTGTTGGGGTTTAACTTATCATAGTAAAAATGCTCTCAAAATATTTCATTGATGCTCAAAAGTGTTTTACAATGAAGAGAAATACAAGAAATTGATGTAAAACAGAACTCTGCGACCCACAGAAGGCGTCCATAATCAACGACAGAGCTGAGGTGCTGTTGTCGTTGAAGAACTACGACCCACAAACGACAGTCGATTTCACTGTTGAGGAACGACTGCTGCTGCGAGTCCGTTCTTCGTATTCTTCAAGCGTGTTAATGGCAGCAGCAGCAGCAGGTAACTTCTCTGCAACTCCTCCTGCGCCTCTCTGCTCGCCTCCAAACCTCCCCAAACTCTCTACAATCTTCTCTCACCTCTCTCCACCTCTTATATACTTCACAGCTCCAAATAACTCGCTTAAATCTGAGTTTATCTCCCTTTTTCCTTTCCCTCAAGTCTCGGTCTTCTCTTCAACTACAGGTCACGAATATCTGCTATTTTTCCTCTTCCTTACGCGCTGAGTTACTCTTAACTTTCCATATTGATGTGTATGAATATTAGGAGAATATTGACTGCACTTTCACACGTAACTTCCTTGATTATTTTCTCCAGAAAAGCCGATAATAACTCAACGTCATGTTTACTTCCAAACTCGGCTCCTAGCCAAATTTGATACCGTCCAGCAACCTCACCAGGCCTGTTTAGTTAATTATAGCCCATTCGTAACAAATCCAGCAATTGAATCTACTTCTAATTCGTCCATAAAATCGAACCCTAATATCAGTTCCGCTGCAAAGTCCTTTCCCGCCAAAATTCTGTTTTAAACGTGAAGAAGGGTGTCCCCCTATCCAGCTCCGGTGTCCCTTTAGCAGCTGCCTGGAAATGGGTCACCCCTTAGTAATTAGGTTACCCCTTATCCAAAATCGAGGGTCCGTATAGTGATTTTCTCCCACGAGCGCAAAAACCATTTTTTTAGCCAATTTCGCCGCAAAAGCTTATTTCTCCAGAAATACCTACAGGGACATAAAAAACCATAATAAGTACAAAAATGGGTACTAACACAATATACAATTGGGCTATATTAGACACATAAATGCGTCTATCAAATACCCCCAAACTTATTATTTGCTAGTCCCGAGCAAATCAAAACTACAAAATAAAATCCTAACTCACTGTCGCAGGCATCGTCGATTGTATTTAGCGTATGCAATAAGCCTTTAAACCCCTAGGTGGCCCTAGTGGCCGAGTTATAGTCTCGGGAGGGCTTACCAGAGATACACCCACAAAACCTGTACTCCAGACCTTAGCTATCTACGCAGAACCTTGGAAGGCACTAAAGAATCTCCTTGGTTGGCATACTTATTGACTACATGAAGAAGTACCCTGATGCGAAATTCCAATTGTTGTACACGAGTTTGCACTCAAGCATACTAAAATTCATATAAAGTGACAGAGCTCCACTCAGATAGTTGCACTATGGACATCATATTCGGAGTCAAAACTAATCACATGGATAGATCAAGAAGATGGATATAGAAAAACATGTATGGTTTTGATGTTTACTAAGTGAACGGCGTTTCCCATATATGTCTGAAGGCCTCCGCAAAAATGAACCTATCCTAATGGATTGAGATACTAGTCTGACTAATATCAACACACTGGCATATACAAGGGTACCAGTGGTCGATAACCTAACTCTAGGTCAACACAACTGGCATATACAAGGGTACCAGTGGTCGACTTTATTGAATTTATTCCTTTTGGTCAAATGGTCTGGTATCAATTTCTTTCTTTCTTTCTTTTTTTTTTTCTTTTCTTTTCTTATCGGTAACTACCATTTTTTTTTTTCATTTTTTTTTTCATCTCTTTTTTTTTTCATGGTATCTCAATCACTCTAATTCACCCTAGCATTGGTAACAACTTGAATCGTGGGCCCTGGCAGGTCCGGAAAGGTGTGTAAATGATGCGTGATGAAAACGGGCCTACAGTAATACCGCAAGTGCACGGTCGTCAGTTGTAGCTCGTGCAAGTACGGGTCGATCCACAGAGATCGGGTGTGTTTTGGAGTGTTTAGCTAATTGGGTTCCTAGATTTGCTTTGGGCTTAGAAGCCCTTTGGAAGTGTTGGGCTTAATGTACTATTGGGTTTGAATACTCTTTGAATGAATTGGGCTTAGTGGGTTTGTTAAAAATAAAATGAACTGAGCTTGGGCTCAGTTATCTCTAAAGTGCAAATGGGCTTTTTGGGCCTTTGATTGAGCTTTGGGCTCAATTTCACCTGAACAGTGAAATGGTCTTTCACAGTAATTGGGCTTAGTTTATGGTCTTCTGATGAGCCCAATTTGTGCTCTAGGCTTTTGGTTTTAGAAACTGGGCTTGGTCTTTGAAAGCTGGGCTTTGTTTCAGTGAACTGATTTGAGCTTTGGGCTCAACAGTTCAACTGTGAATTGGGCTTAGTACCTTGGACTCAGTTGTGAAGTGAGCCTTGGAGAGCAAAGCAATCAGCAGCAATGCAACAGCCACAGAAGTGGATTGGCAGCAGCAGCTGCAGAGAGGCAAGTAGCAGTGCAGCAGGCACCAGCAGCAGCAACCTGGTAGAGCAGCAGGCACCAGCAGCAGCACAACAGAAGAAGTGGCAGCAGCAACAGAAGAAGCACAGCAGTGCAGTAGCAACAGAACTGCAGCAGCAGCTGCTCAAGCAGTGAAGAAAATGCAGAAAAGCAACAGAGTTGCAGGGCAAGGAAGAAACAATCAAGGCTAAAACAAAAAAGGCAAAACTAAACAGTTGAAGAAGGAATTTTGGTTGAGAATGAAGTAGATTATGGATGGGAACTAGGGGTTGAATTCACTCTAACTTTTACTGTGTATTCTCCTATAGAAAGTTAAACACAACTATGGTATTATTTCCAAAGCACTAATTGTCTTTCTACAGCACAACTAGTCAAGGGATTATGAATTCAGCTTGAGTTGCAGCTTATCAGCAGCTCATGAACCTAACTACAAAGTATACTTGGCATACATTGTGAAAGTGAGGTGATGATGAGCTAAGTTCAAGTTTTTCCTAAACCTGCTTAGCCTTCTAAAGCAATGTGATCAATGTACTACACAATAAAACATTAGAGATTCATCAAGTCCCTATCATGGTGATTTAGAACATGACAAACAGCATAACAGTGAGTAACAGTGAGTAACAAGGCAAACTAACATTGAGCATAACAGTGATTAACAGTGAGTAAACTAACATAACATTGCAAACTACCATAACAACAAATGCAATTAAGAGTGAAAATGCAACTAACAGGGGGCAATGAAAGTTAACAGGAGCATCAAAAACTAACAGTGCAATTTAACATTGGAATTAACCTAACCCAAATTGGGTGGAAACTTGGCTAGTCCAAGAACAAGTTTTTCATTCTCTACAGATTCCCTTTTATAGCTTACACAAAAAAAATCCTAATTTCACAAAACCCTAAATTTGCAGACCCTAACTTTTGGGGAAAATCGAATTCGACATACCCATGTGTAAATTGGCTTCGACCCATGCTTTGGGTATGTCCCCTCTGCTCTTCTGAAGCTTTTCCTGCCCTCAATTTTGACTTCTCCTCGCTGTTGGTGAAACCCTAGCTTCTCACTGTTCTAGCTTGTAGCACCTAGTTAGATGCTAGAAACGAGACAAGGGAGAGACTTGGGATGGAGTGGTGATGTACGGTGTGGTGTGGTGGTGGTGGAACTCGAGGTGATGGTGTTGGCGGCATGGCAGGAGCAAGAGTTGCAGTTGCAGAGCTCTGCAACTGTCGGGTGGAGGAGAAGAAAGAAAGAGGAGAAGAATGGGTCGGGTTCAGGGTATAGGTATAGGTTGCTATTGTGTGAGGCGGGATATCAAATTTAGATGTTGGCGAATCTGAGATGTTGGATCATTGGATCTGAGTGGAATCGAACGGATAGATGGAAAGATGTGTGAAACGACCGTCGGATTATGAGGTGCAACGAAGTTAACGGCACCAGATGGAGTTAGGTACTGTAGTGTAAGGCAGAATCATCGGGATTTGATGCACAGGCATAGGAACGACCGTTGGATTCAACTACCATCTAATCTGAAGGCTTGGAATTTCAGCGCTGTGGTGCTTGGCAGAGACTTCCGATTTTGATGATCTATGAAGCGACCGTCGGATGCTCCCGAGAACTGATCTGATGGCTGAGAACGGAGGCGCTTTTGTGTGTAGAAAATGAGGTTGTGCGCACCATTCTTCGCGGCTTCCTTGCGTAATTTCTCCCGGCTTTTCACTACTTTTCTGCTCTTTTCGCTCCACGACTCATCCGAACTTTATTTATTACCTAAAAATGCAAAATTAATTAATAAAAATATTTATTCTTGAAAACAATGAAAATACAGAATATGGGATAAAATGTAGAATTAACGCATAAAAGATGAGTTAAAATGCCAACAAAAAGGGATAAATATATACAATATTTGGCACTCATCAAATACCCCCAAACCTGAATTTTACTTGTCCTCAAGTAAAACAAAACTAAGGAAATCCTACCTATACCACTGTCGCTGGTCTCTCGAATGCATTTAGCGTATGCACTAAGCCTTTTAAACCACTAAGTGTCCCTAGTGGACGAGTTGAAGTCTCGTGAAGGTTTACCAGAGGTGTGCCTACAAAACCTAAGGACAAAATATAAGCTCATATTCCGTCAAATGACATGTGCAAAACAGTTAAGCTCACAGCAAAATGGAGATGTCAATCTAGCTATCGAAGGCACAATCCTAGCACTGATAACAAATAAGGACATGTGATAAGAGTGTAAAGTGTATCTACACATGTGTAAAGAAAGATCTGAAGTTATGACTACTAATCACCAAGAGATAGTTTCTCAGGCTAAGAACTGAGGTCGAAATCTAGCTAGCTGTCCGGACTTTACGAGAATTGTGAATGAGTTGGAGGTATTTCACAATTACTCGCGTTGTACATCAATGGCATACACCCTCCTTGCTTATTACAATGAAACAACAAAATGACTATTTACATGACTCTTATTTACATTGACAAATCTCTTTTTATTTTTGGAACAAGAGATGATGGAATTGATAAATACTTGATTTTTTTGTATTTTTCTGATATTTTTTTGAATATTACATTTTTTTTTTTTTTTTTTTTTTTTTTAACAAGGAAACACTTTTGATACATACAAAAAGAAACAAAAGATTACATGACACTTTGCAAGAGGTAGCCCTTTTTGATGCACCCCGTTAAATTCGATGGTTGTCTTTCTTAATGTAACCTCCATCTTCTATCCCAACCAACCAAAGAACAAGCTAGTCAAGTTTCGTTCAGTATTCTAAAGTGATTGGCAATCGTAACTTCCTATCCAACACCTTGAAGATCGAGGCCATACATGTATTGGTAGATCGTGCGCGTGCAAATTTCTTATCACTATGTGAATTGTGCTAGAATCAGGGTGCCTAAATATCTAGACTAAGACTCCTAATAATAATACATATTTGCACAAGAGTCAACATTTCAAGGTAAATGAGCTCCATTTTTTATGATTTTTCATTTTTTAATTTTTTTTTTATTGAATTTTGATTTTTTTTTTTAATTTTTTTTTTGGAATTTTTCAATTTTTTCAAAAAGAAGAAGGAGTTCGTTTTCAATTATAGCATATTATCATGGTATCTACTCTATACCCCCAAACCTAAACTAAACATTGTCCTCAATGTTTCAAAATATGGAAAGAATTAAAATGCAACATATGGAAAGGGACATGCTGAGTAGAGTAAAAGGAGAGAGAATACCCGATTTCGGCGAAAGCAGAATTAAAACTCCGTTATTCAAGGCAAACAATCCAACATATTTCAGCCGAGATCATATTGGATTAGAAAAATATATACAAAAGGAACAAAAAGGGTTTTTAAGAAATTTTATCTACTGGATTATATACAAACAAATTCACCATACACTAACAGTCTAAAGAGTTGAGGATCAACCCAAAAGACGAAGTGTAGACATTTCAACAGCTTCACACAATAATAATAGGAAAGAAACGCAAGTGAAACTGTGAAACAAAATGAGCTACCCCCAAACCTGGATTTTACAGAAGATATAATTTTGAAAACAAAATCGCGCAGTTTCGGGGGTTCATCATGCAAAAGGTCTAGCTCGAAATGAACTGTGCTAGGGACGGGCAAACATGCAATTTCCAACTGTGGTTCCTCAAATGTATTATATTTGGAAGCAAAATAGTCCAAGAGGACTTGGGAAGCACACAGTTCCAAACCTAGGTTAGGAATTTTCAGAAAAATTGGTTTTACAATATTGGTACAAACCAAATCTAGGTTGTGTGGAAGGCCATCAGATTGTGACTTAGGTAGAAGAATAGGCATATCATTATCAATCAAATCAAAATCTCCTAAATCATCTACACATGTCACATCATGCTCACAATCATCATTCACATTGGCAAGTTCACACTCAGAATCATCAACATCATCAACAAATTTATTCTCATGCATCGGCAAATCAGGAGAAATACCACAATGTGACCTAGGTAGAGAATCAGACACATCAAATATATTTTCATGCATATTAGTGTCTACAGAAGATTCAACTATTCCTATGTCATGTTCATCTTCACAGAATAATTGTACGAATCCCATGTCAATATCAAAATCATATGAATTACAATGAGTATTAGAAAAAACAACATTCATGAAGGTCGAGGGCGAGAAGCCATATGTTATTGAACCAACAGGTTCCACAATATTTTCATGTTCTTCTAACACATCATCATAATCATCATAATCATCATCATGGTAGCATGCATATTGGTCCTCATTAAAAGTGGTGGTGTCATTAGTCGATTCATGTTCCTCTAAATTAGGTTCATATTCAACATCATTTACATGAATGGGACTAGACACTTCATTAGGGACAACATACATTTCCTCATGAATTTCCTCCTTTTGTAGGTGAAGCAAAATCTGATCTAAATGTGCCTGAATTCGTGATGTAGATCTATCGAAGTTTTGCTCACTGAGTCTGAAAGCTTCTGTGGTGGAGTCTAAATTCATGGGAGTACAAAATTCTTCATGTTCAAATTGTGGTGAATGGTACATGTGTGCATGGTCATTAGGGTTTACAAAATATTGATCGCAACCCTCAAAGGATTGATTATGGTCCCAATGACTACCATTCTCACAATTTATGGGCATTTCATACATTGGATTTTCTATAGATGGCCTAAAATTATGCAAAATATGACAATTCTCAACAGGGTGGTCTAAACTACCACATGCGGGACAAGCATAGATTTCAGGTTGCCTAAGAAAATTAGATGTGACAGATTCCTCATGTGCTTGCATTTCTAAAGCTGTGATTCGAGCTTCTATTTGATCCATAAGTGATGATTGGGTGAGTGAGGCACTAGCAAAATGTTCATTTTCACGTTGTGGCGAATGATGCATGTATGCATAGTCATTAGGGTTCATGTATTGCGGCTCGGGACTTTGAAAATGTCCATAATAATTCCTATGACTATTGACATCATGGTCCGTGGAAGGTTCATAACGTGGCAGATGCCCATAAGCAAGTTCTCTAAGAGTTTTATTTCCATCCCCAGGAGCATAACAATATCCAGACATGATTGGCTCAAAAGCTAAGTGACTATGTTACAAAGCTCAGAATTTGGTTTTTAAAGGGTTTGGATTTTTGGGAAAATTTTGGTTTTGGTGGGATATATTTGAAAATTTGGTTTAAAATGGGAGTAAAAATAAAAAATTTGGTTTAAGATGGGAGCAAGTAAAAATTTGGTTTTTGAATGGGAGAAAAGTTTTGGTTTTTGAAACTAGGAGCAAATTTTTTTTTTTTTTTTTTTTTTTTTTTTTTTTTTAAGAAAATAAAATTAAGAAAATGAAATTTGGTTTTTAAGAATGGGAGCAAGCCCACTGTGCAAGCCTCTAATGAAATGGAAGGAAGGCTGCGGCCCACAATCGGTTATCAGCTGGGTTTAAACCCAGAGTCCAAAATACAAGTCCAATGGAAAAATTTAAACAAGCCCACACAAAATAAATACAAGCCCACAAATTAAACAACAAGCCCACAAATAAATTATTACAAACCCAAAATAGAAAATAAAAATCCCAAAAAATTGGGTTAATTATTACAATGCCCACAATTAAAAAATTTGGAAGCCCACAGGTTGGGTTCTCTCAATTGAATGGGTTTAGGCTTACCTTTTTAGCACAGCCCAGCTGCTCTGATATTGTTGCAAAAACCCAGTTGGGTTTTGGTTCTTTTCCTTGGTGGCGTCCCAGCAGAGGAAAAACAGGTTCAGAATCAGCAGGTCCAACAGCAAATGAAATGAAGCAGATGCAGATGCGAATGCTATGAAATGAAATACAAAATAGCTAAGAAAACACACAGCACCAATCCCCGGCAGCGGCGCCAAAAACTTGGCAGGTCCGGAAAGGTGTGTAAATGATGCGTGATGAAAACGGGCCTACAGTAATACCGCAAGTGCACGGTCGTCAGTTGTAGCTCGTGCAAGTACGGGTCGATCCACAGAGATCGGGTGTGTTTTGGAGTGTTTAGCTAATTGGGTTCCTAGATTTGCTTTGGGCTTAGAAGCCCTTTGGAAGTGTTGGGCTTAATGTACTATTGGGTTTGAATACTCTTTGAATGAATTGGGCTTAGTGGGTTTGTTAAAAATAAAATGAACTGAGCTTGGGCTCAGTTATCTCTAAAGTGCAAATGGGCTTTTTGGGCCTTTGATTGAGCTTTGGGCTCAATTTCACCTGAACAGTGAAATGGTCTTTCACAGTAATTGGGCTTAGTTTATGGTCTTCTGATGAGCCCAATTTGTGCTCTAGGCTTTTGGTTTTAGAAACTGGGCTTGGTCTTTGAAAGCTGGGCTTTGTTTCAGTGAACTGATTTGAGCTTTGGGCTCAACAGTTCAACTGTGAATTGGGCTTAGGACCTTGGACTCAGTTGTGAAGTGAGCCTTGGAGAGCAAAGCAATCAGCAGCAATGCAACAGCCACAGAAGTGGATTGGCAGCAGCAGCTGCAGAGAGGCAAGTAGCAGTGCAGCAGGCACCAGCAGCAGCAACCTGGTAGAGCAGCAGGCACCAGCAGCAGCACAACAGAAGAAGTGGCAGCAGCAACAGAAGAAGCACAGCAGTGCAGTAGCAACAGAACTGCAGCAACAGCTGCAGCTGCTCAAGCAGTGAAGAAAATGCAGAAAAGCAACAGAGTTGCAGGGCAAGGAAGAAACAATCAAGGCTAAAACAAAAAAGGCAAAACTAAACAGTTGAAGAAGGAATTGTGGTTGAGAATGAAGTAGATTATGGATGGGAACTAGGGGTTGAATTCACTCTAACTTTTACTGTGTATTCTCCTATAGAAAGTTAAACACAACTATGGTATTATTTCCAAAGCACTAATTGTCTTTCTACAGCACAACTAGTCAAGGGATTATGAATTCAGCTTGAGTTGCAGCTTATCAGCAGCTCATGAACCTAACTACAAAGTATACTTGGCATACATTGTGAAAGTGAGGTGATGATGAGCTAAGTTCAAGTTTTTCCTAAACCTGCTTAGCCTTCTAAAGCAATGTGATCAATGTACTACACAATAAAACATTAGAGATTCATCAAGTCCCTAGCATGGTGATTTAGAACATGACAAACAGCATAACAGTGAGTAACAGTGAGTAACAAGGCAAACTAACATTGAGCATAACAGTGATTAACAGTGAGTAAACTAACATAACATTGCAAACTACCATAACAACAAATGCAATTAAGAGTGAAAATGCAACTAACAGGGGGCAATGAAAGTTAACAGGAGCATCAAAAACTAACAGTGCAATTTAACATTGGAATTAACCTAACCCAAATTGGGTGGAAACTTGGCTAGTCCAAGAACAAGTTTTTCATTCTCTACAGATTCCCTTTTATAGCTTACACAAAAAAATCCTAATTTCACAAAACCCTAAATTTGCAGACCCTAACTTTTGGGGAAAATCGAATTCGACATACCCATGTGTAAATTGGCTTCGACCCATGCTTTGGGTATGTCCCCTCTGCTCTTCTGAAGCTTTTCCTGCCCTCAATTTTGACTTCTCCTCGCTGTTGGTGAAACCCTAGCTTCTCACTGTTCTAGCTTGTAGCACCTAGTTAGATGCTAGAAACGAGACAAGGGAGAGACTTGGGATGGAGTGGTGATGTACGGTGTGGTGTGGTGGTGGTGGAACTCGAGGTGATGGTGTTGGCGGCATGGCAGGAGCAAGAGTTGCAGTTGCAGAGCTCTGCAACTGTCGGGTGGAGGAGAAGAAAGAAAGAGGAGAAGAATGGGTCGGGTTCAGGGTATAGGTATAGGTTGCTATTGTGTGAGGCGGGATATCAAATTTAGATGTTGGCGAATCTGAGATGTTGGATCATTGGATCTGAGTGGAATCGAATGGATAGATGGAAAGATGTGTGAAACGACCGTCGGATTCTGAGGTGCAACGAAGTTAACGGCACCAGATGGAGTTAGGTACTGTAGTGTAAGGCAGAATCATCGGGATTTGATGCACAGGCATAGGAACGACCGTTGGATTCAACTACCATCTAATCTGAAGGCTTGGAATTTCAGCGCTGTGGTGCTTGGCAGAGACTTCCGATTTTGATGATCTATGAAGGAGCGACCGTCGGATGCTCCCGAGAACTGATCTGATGGCTGAGAACGGAGGCGCTTTTGTGTGTAGAAAATGAGGTTGTGCGCACCATTCTTCGCGGCTTCCTTGCGTAATTTCTCCCGGCTTTTCACTACTTTTCTGCTCTTTTCGCTCCACGACTCATCCGAACTTTATTTATTACCTAAAAATGCAAAATTAATTAATAAAAATATTTATTCTTGAAAACAATGAAAATACAGAATATGGGATAAAATGTAGAATTAACGCATAAAAGATGAGTTAAAATGCCAACAAAAAGGGATAAATATATACAATATTTGGCACTCATCAGGCCCCATCTATCACTTAGAGAAACATAGTTTAAAAACAAAATAAAATAAAAATAGAAGTGAAAAGGACTCAACGAGATATGGTGAAACTATCATGTTATTTCTAACACCTGAGCTCTGTGCTTTTATGAATAGACTCTTTAGATGTTGTCATCTAATCAGATTGGTTCCTCAACTCCTACAACCAAAATGCTTCCATCCACTTAGATTAGTTAGTGCAATCCTAAATAGGCATAAATTTCTAAGCTCTGGAGTTTATTTATTCATACTGCAACTAAAAAGTTTCTCCCATACCCCCAAACTTAAATCTAACATTGTCCTCAATGTTCTAAAGATGAAATTAAAAGCATGAACAAGGAGAAACTGTTACCATTTGAAGCAAAAGAGATAAGGAAAGATATTACCGCGTCGCATGAGTTTGGGTTACCTCCCAAGAAGTGCTAAGTTTAAAGTCTTCAGACAGACATAGAAAAGGTTTAGTCAACTCGAACCGTATAACAGTAGCCGGAATAACTGTGGGTCTTTAAAACCAAAAAGAGCTGACAAAAGGAAACTGCAGTAAACCAAGAAAATGTACAATACTGGCATGCCCTTACCTAGTTTCTGGATAACTATCGCTAATTGCGGTTCAGGTTCAGGTTCTATGAAGGGGTCTAAATAGACTATTTTCCTCGGATGCATTTCCTCATAGGTAAGATCCAAATTATTAGGTCCTAGAGTCTGGAAAAACTCAGATAAGAACCTGGAATCACAAAATAACCTAAATAATTTAGGATCCTCTAAGTCAATTAGGTATGACTTACATAGTTGACCACAGTCAGAGTAGTGGTCATTCTGAAGCAAATGTGTCGATTCTAATTTCCTAAAGTACTTAGGCTTAGTCTTAGAACTTAATAAGTGACACATTTGAAATCTAAACGTTCCCACAGTTGGAAGAAAACTATTTGGTGGGAAAACAAAATCAATCTGGGGATCATAGCCTGGGAAAACCACATCAACCAGAGGATGGGTTTCTAACAACTGAGCTTCTCTTTGGACATCATTAGGTTCAGGAAAAAGTGTACGAAGATAATCTTGTAAGATGGTTGAGGCACAGATATCAAGTCCTAAGTGTGGCGACTTTCTGAGAGTTAAAGGTAAGGCACTAGGGAAGTGATAATCACCCCCAAACTTAGAGTTTTCAGTGTCTCTAGATAGACCTCTAATTATTTCTTGAATTTCCGTATCTTCAGAGTCCTTAAAATATTCAAGAGATTCTTCTAAGTTATTATCAGGTAGTGCATCTTTACTCATCTCTACGGGTCTATCTTCGTCTTCCAAGACTATTGTTTCTAAGTCGCTAGACTCTAAAACAGTATTTTCGAAATGAACCCGTTCCTCTAAACCACTATCGGCTTCGTAATCAAAAGGAAAAACTACATCGTCTAAAACGGTGGTATCCCTAATCAAATCCTCGTCCTTTTGAATAGGTGAATAATCATAAAAATTATTTGGATTTGAACTAGAAATAATATAATCACTATACAGCTCAATTGGATTACTAGATTCTTGATCACTATGCCTACATATTTCAGATTCTTCATCACTACTATCCTCAT
Organism: Papaver somniferum; assembly: GCF_003573695.1. Classification (NCBI taxonomy): domain Eukaryota; kingdom Viridiplantae; phylum Streptophyta; class Magnoliopsida; order Ranunculales; family Papaveraceae; genus Papaver; species Papaver somniferum. The sequence continues at coordinate 432,030 of NC_039367.1, forward strand.
CATCATAATAGTACGAAGATGATTGAACCTTATCTAAATAAGTAGTGTTACCAATTATAACCTCGTTATCTTGATTATGTGAAAAAGTATCTTCATTCTCAAGGGTATTATTGGATACACTATATTGGAAATTCAAGTTATTTCGAGCAATACTTTCGTTCGTCACTAACTCAAGTCTACGTGTCGACTCAGCTATCCTCTCAAGGGTCTCTTCCAAAGAAAGTTCCCTTAGTGTAGGATCTAAGTTTTGAGTTAATCTATTGAGGATACCTTCTACAGATTCAGTTGTTGTTGCAGTTCTTTCGTCCATAACTACATTATTCACCTCATCTAATTTATACGTCGATTCAGCTAACTGACGTGATGACTTAGCTAAATTCCTGAGAGTCTCTTCTAGAGAAGGAATAGGAACTGAAGGATCATAATAAGGACTACTTTTCAATAGTTTGATTGTATCCTCTAAAGACGAAGAACTAGTATTATAATCTTCTTGCTCGTATGACTGATGCGCGTGCGGATAGTAATTAGGCTCACCATGGTATGAACCATAACCTTGAAAAGGTTGGCGTCCCCAGTTACTATTCTCACTATGGTCATAATACTTATGATGTTCATATTCAAATTCAGGTCGATATTCATTGTATTGGCTTCTATCATACCAGTTCGACATTCTTAATTGCAGGGGAATTCTACGCAATCACAAACAAGTCTGACTCGACCAAATCAAACCTATAGAATCTAGCAAACAAAAAGCATGATGGCTCCACTTAGATTGTTTTCTAGACCAGCTTCTATTCCTTCGAAAAGGAATTCGTTACAATTTGAGCACACCCCTCTGGAATCAATCCGAGCTAATGTAAGTTGAATCGAGGCGAGGGAAGCTCAGTGAAGCTTTGATACCCAAGGCCTCACCGCTATCACAAGGCGGCGCAGTCACGCATTCAACTCACAGAAACCATCATGAACTTTGAAATGTGCTTAAAGAGCAACCAATATTTTTCGAACGAGTTTCCTATTAAGCTCGTTACCCTATCGGTCTCGTTCTATTCCAAATTTTAAGCTTAGGTTCGCGTTCGGATTCGTTTTCCTAAGGCGGGCAAGAAGAGAACGGTGATGAAATCCGAACCCTTATCTTGTTTAGGCCAGTCCTTTCCCTTTACTAGGAAAATAAAGACAGTCCGGTTCGTCCTCAAACAATTATCACCTTAAGGAAGACAGTAACCCACTTGCAGGAGATTCGCGGGTGTTTCGATTGGACTTACCTCTCGTACCAGACGGGCGATGAACCGTTGTCGTCGACTCGGGCCACGACTCCTATGTCATGTACGAACCCGAGGGGCCGAGACGATATAGTAATCGTCGTCCTTCCCTGCACACAATTTATATAATAATTTTTTTTTTTAATAATAATACCCTTCCGTAGGGTTAAAAAAATAAAGTCCAATTGTTTAAAGTCCAAAGTCCAAAATAAATAAATAAAAATTACAGTTTTCCTCACACACTCTAAAAAAAAATAAAAAATTAAATCCTAAAATTGTCCCTTTTTTTTCTTCTCTTTTCGCTTTTCGCTTTAAGCTTTTTCCTCTCCAAGACCTTGGTGCTCCACTTTGAACCTGTAAATCAAAGACAAAAAGACAAAGTAAAAAGAAACAAATAATTCTAAAAAAAAATAATAAACCTAAAAAAAAAAAAAATTCTACCTAAGCACAAATCCGCGTCGGCGGCGCCAAAATGATAAGAGATTTTTGGTGGTTGTAGTAATGATGATAAGGGGTATTGTTCAAACTCGAACTTGTGAAGGTAATGGATTTTTAGATTTAAAAATGTATATACAAATATTGACAAATTGGTAGAGAGGTACTGGGACTAATGATTCAGCCAATCTTCATAACATAAGGCTTAATGATTTATTCTCAACAATAATAGCTCAAAACATATATGGACTCTTATTTTGCCAAAGTCGATTCTCAAAACATTGGTTGTAAATGTTAAGCATGGAACATCAAATCACCTAAGCTAAGCATGACCCATCTAATCAAATAACACCCAATTTAATCAAATCATATTTCACTTAATTTTTAATGCAAAAGTCTTAAAAAGAATTAATAAAAGTACCTATTTATGAAGCTCGGCCTCCTCCGTCGCCCCAGTGTTGGGGTTTAACTTATCATAGTAAAAATGCTCTCAAAATATTTCATTGATGCTCAAAAGTGTTTTACAATGAAGAGAAATACAAGAAATTGATGTAAAACAGAACTCTGCGACCCACAGAAGGCGTCCATAATCAACGACAGAGCTGAGGTGCTGTTGTCGTTGAAGAACTACGACCCACAAACGACAGTCGATTTCACTGTTGAGGAACGACTGCTGCTGCGAGTCCGTTCTTCGTGTTCTTCAGGCGTGTTAATGGCAGCAGCAGGTAACTTCTCTGCAACTCCTCCTGCGCCTCTCTGCTCGCCTCCAAACCTCCCCAAACTCTCTACAATCTTCTCTCATCTCTCTCCACCTCTTATATACTTCACAGCTCCAAATAACTCGCTTAAATCTGAGTTTATCTCCCTTTTTCCTTTCCCTCAAGTCTCGGTCTTCTCTTCAACTACAGGTCACGAATATCTGCTATTTTTCCTCTTCCTTACGCGCTGAGTTACTCTTAACTTTCCATATTGATGTGTATGAATATTAGGAGAATATTGACTGCACTTTCACACGTAACTTCCTTGATTATTTTCTCCAGAAAAGCCGATAATAACTCAACGTCTTGTTTACTTCCAAACTCGGCTCCTAGCCAAATTTGATACCGTCCAGCAACCTCACCAGGCCTGTTTAGTTAATTATATCCCATTCGTAACAAATCCAGCAATTGAATCTACTTCTAATTCGTCCATAAAATCGAACCCTAATATCAGTTCCGCTGCAAAGTCCTTTCCCGCCAAAATTCTGTTTTAAACGTGAAGAAGGGTGTCCCCCTATCCAGCTCCGGTGTCCCTTTAGCAGCTGCCTGGAAATGGGTCACCCCTTAGTAATTAGGTTACCCCTTATCCAATATCGAGGGTCCGTATAGTGATTTTCTCCCACGAGCGCAAAAACCATTTTTTTAGCCAATTTCGCCGCAAAAGCTTATTTCTCCAGAAATACCTACAGGGACATAAAAAACCATAATAAGTACAAAAATGGGTACTAACACAATATACAATTGGGCTATATTAGACACATAAATGCGTCTATCAGGAACCGATCCTAGTAAGAAGTGCAACCGATCACAAGCATGTGGAATCGATCCTTGTAATAGGTACAACAAGTCTTCGTAATTGGTAGCCGATCCTATGACTTGTGCAACCAATTAGAAGTTAAATACCATAATTATGTGGTAACCGATCCTAGTACCTAGTCAACCAATTTTTGAAAAGATAGTGTGACGATCCTAGTACCAACATGGAGGTAGAACCGAACTTGTGTTTTGGTAGAACCGTGAAACCCATTAATGGTGATTTGATAGGATAATCAATCACACAGTTCTGAGAAGTCAGATGAACCAATTCGAAACTCGTTCGGAAGTGTGGAAAATCGATTCCAAGATTGTAGATATGAAAAAGGATTTACAAAGTAAAGATGTCTACATACTTTGAAAATGTGCAGTAATTCTTATCTTTTATTCTTCAAAGATATTCCTTAGTAACTAAAGGAGAATCCCTGATCGAAATAAATTGAAAATATTTTAATTAAGGTTTTTAGTTTTATATGCTTTTAATTTCAGCAATTAAATGCATATCTTTAGAAAATAAAAATTGGTAATGTGCATTTACTAATTGGATATTTTCTACTGAGACTTCGATCAATATTTGGACAGAGAATTTCCAAGAATTATGAAAACCGAATTTGGAAATATATTGCATATCTTGAGAATATTTTCGGTTTTGGAAATTCCTTGGTGCCCAAACTTCCTTGGTTTATAAATGTTAAAGTTTGCATTTCGAGCAAACTAATCCTCAGAGCCAGCAAAACTACCTAGTTGTGTTGTTACTGGCGGAGCCGTCTATTCGGAGAGGAAAGTAGCCTAATTAGGCGAAATCTCTTACGACCGCTCGTTTTAAAGACTTCTTTGGGATTGGGAAGCTCTACGAGTACCTTTGGTGGGAAACTAGATAATTGCAGTTTATTATTAGTTTTCGACTGATTTGATTGACAAACGGTTGTTGAACTTTGTTTGCACCTAGTTTGTTTATGCTTGAGAATCTTCTCTTCTGATATAAGATTCACTCAAACTAGATCGAAGTATCGACGAGGATTTTTAGACTGTTTGTAGATCTAAAAACGTCTTGTGACAATCCATTGTTAACAGACTCCGTTCCGTGTGTGATTGATCACAAGATATTTAAGTTGATTGTGTGAAGGTGTTTATTGAAGATATAAGAAGATTTGAAGACAAAGAAGATTTCTTATTTGAGTTCATAATTTTTGATGTGCACAAAACTTGATCGGATGGGGATCCAACTATGATCGGTTTATCTTTGTGATAACCTTGATTGATTAGTTGAGTAGATTGGAATCAATACGTTTCTTTGTGATTAACAGTTTTGATTGCATAATATAGACAATTACTTTGGTAGTTGTTAATAGATTGATCTAAGAACCTGACAAAGGAGTTTATTGGGATAAACGGAATAACCTTTTGTGAAACTCATATCACTTGTTTGAAAAGAGTTGTTACCGAACATATTTGTTGTTCCTTTACTGTTTGGAATACGAACCAAAGGAATTGTTCCAAGTGCGTGACTTAATTCAATTTGGAGGCGCAGGGATACATACGGAACTAGGTGAACTATAGGTTTAGTTGCTTGGTATCAACTATGCGAAGTTAGTTTAGATTTTGTATAGCGTCTTAATCCTGAGAGTATTCAATTCTGGACAAGGTCCCGGGGTTTTTCTGCATTTGCGGTTTCCTCGTTAACAAAATCTTGTTGTGTCTTTTACTTTTCTATTTCCGCAATTATAATTGTCTTTATTATAATTAGAAGTAAAATACACAAAAGTTAATTCCTAATTACTTGATAGCAATCCTATTGTGTTTGGTTAATTCCGAATCTATTATCAAGTAATCATACTTCGTTGTTGTATTGTCTCGATCTTGTATCCAGAGTCAATCACACAAGTTATATTGTTGTCGTATTGTCTCGATCTTGTATCCATAGTCAATCACACAAGTTACATTGTTATCGTATTGTCTCGATCTCGTATCCATATACGATCACCCGAAGTGTGAACCAATTAGTTGTATTGTCTCGACTCAGTGCATAGACAATCCCTTTCGGAGAAAGGAATTATAGGTGGAAAAGTTTTTAGATTCAGGTATATTTGGGTACCCTCGTCTTTTCAAATCGGGCTCGAAAATTACTATTTGTTGATTGCAGATTGAATTGAGAGATAGAGATGTAAACTCTTGTATATAATTTCTCTAGATTGAGTCTGACTGTGTAGTTGATTCTCTAGAAAGTATATTGGAGTAAGTCCTCTCAGATTGCCAAACGAATTGTTGGATGTAGTTGTTAACCCCCCCCCCCCCCCCCCCCCCCCCCCGCATTTTCATATACTTATACGAGAATATAAACAATTGAACAACTCTCTAACTAATTTCATTTGATTCATTTGAACTAGTTATGATAAAGATGAATAAGGTTGATATGAAAGTGTTCATATGGATAACCATTGGTTAACTATTGTTGAACCAACTAAGTGTACACGTTTAGGTACGGTTACCTTTATCTAAATGATGGTACATTTCATTTGTGCATAACAAGCTAAGTTCGATCTAACGGTTGAAAGATATTAGATTGAATCTAATCATGTTTTCATCTAACGTTGAATATTGAATGCTTTGTTACCAAGGTAACATTGATTGCAAACCCTTATTTGGAGACTATATAAAGGAGAGCTCTAGCAACTGGGAAACCTAATCCCCACACCTACTATGTGATATTAGTTGCGACTAGAGTCGATTCTCCTTTAACCTTAGGTTTTTCACGAAACCCTGTAGGTTAATGACTTGAATACTTCATTGGGATTGTGAAGCCAGGCCCAACTATTTTCTCTGTAGCTGCATGTTCTGATCTTGATATTTTCTATCATATTGATACTATCTTCTTTAAGATTTGCTCGAGATTTATTCTCCTATAGGCAAGATTGAAAAGTAGTCACAAACATCTTCATCTCATCGTTTGTGATTCCACAATATCTTGTTTCGTTAATTGATTAATATTATTGTAAGGTGATTGATAATACTAGGATATTCTTCGGGAATATGAGTTTGGTTTATCAATTGGTTCATGTTCAACTTGATCTATCAAAAGACGGAACCAAACTCATAGGTTTATCCGTGGGAGACCGATTTATCTATTCAATAGACTTTTTTGTGTGAGATAGATTTGTTTATCAAGTCTTCGACTTTTGGGTGTAGCAACTCTTAGTTGTGGGTGAGATCATCTAAGGGAATCAAGTGCGCAGAATTCGGCGTGGTTCAAGAGGCGTATGGAACGCAACTGTACCTTGATCAGTGTGAGATTGGTTAGGGCTCAACTTCATTCCAGTCCAAAGTTAACTTGGTAGTAGGCTAGTGTCTGTAGCGGCTTAATAAATCATGGTGTTCAAATCTGGACTATGTCCCGGGGTTTTTCTGCATTTGCGGTTTCCTCGTTAACAAAAATTCTGGTGTCTGTGTTATTTTTAATCCGCGTTAAAAAAAATTTATAATTGAAATATCACAGGTTGCGCTTAAGTTCAATCAATTGTGAATTCAACCTTTGATTGTTGATTAAATTGATTGACACTTGGATATTGGTTTTTGATACCGTCCAAGTTGTTTCTTATATTAATCATGCTCACGGGTTTTTATCTGTTTGATTTGTTGATTATATTAAGAAACAGAGATACAAACTCTTTGATATATTTCTTAATTGAGCTCGCTTTATTAGTTGGTGTTCTCAGAATTATATTGGAGTTAGTCCATACAGATTGCTAAGCGAAATATTGGGTGTGATTGTTAGACCCCCCGCTTTTTTAATTGGTATCAGAGTAGGCAAACACGTTTAAGACCTCATAAGTCTATGTTTGTAGCGATCTGACTCTATGGACAGAGGTGTTATCTCTATAAACGTACCACCAGTCTCCGATGGCTCGAATTACTTATGGTGGAAATTTTCTATGTGTTCCTTTCTTCAAACGCGTGATTTTCAATCATGGGTTTACGTTTTTCATGGCTATGATTCTCTGGTTGTTATAATAGACACTGTAACTGTTCCAAATGATATTGGTGATTATGATGCTGTCGAGATTCTTGCTGCAAAGAAAAATTCTGACGGATTGAATGCGATCATCCATGCCATTACCCCAGATCTTCAGCACCATGTGACTACGTGCACTCGGTCTAAAAGTGCTTGGGATATCTTAGAAACCGTATTTGAAGGGAATACCTGTGAAAAAGAAGCTAGGATTCAAAACCTAAATTCTGATTAGGAAAACCTTCGTATGACAGATGAAGATTCATTTGATGAGTTTAATCACAAAGTGTCTGAAATTGTTAATGCATCTTTTGCGTTGGGTAAGACTATTCCTGAAAAGGACATTGTGATGAAAATTATCAGATCTTTGCCATCTAGGTACGACTCTAAGAAACATGCCATCGTAGAAAGAAATAACCTTGATGTGGTTTCCAGAAATACTCTGGTTGGGAAGTGAAAGATCTTTGATCATGAGCATGTATCCAAATATGGAAAGGATATTGCTTTAAAAGCACAAAAGAACACTAATTACTTGATAAAAGTAAAAGTGTTGGAATCTTTGAAGATGATCCTTCTGAGACTGATTCATCAGATGAATATCTTGACAAGTCAGTCTCTTTGATCACAAGACAGTTTATATATCTTCTTTTGAAGAGAAGTAAATGGTTCACTAGAGATGATTCTAAGTCATCAGTTAAACCTCATAATCGTGTTCCTCCTAAAAATAGGGATACTAAGGATACTGATGACGAGGATATGCCACATTGATTCAAGTGTAAAGCATTTGGTCATTTTGCAAATGAGTGTCCAAATTGTAGAAAATACATTGGAAACAAAGGTCTTGCTGCAACTCTTGATGAAATGCCTGATCACTATGATTCAAATGAAGATGAAAAATCAAGTGTTGCCCTCCTTGCTGAAAATATTAATTTTGATAATTGTATCTGTTAGAGCATTGCTCGGTCGAACTCGCAACCGTTGATATCTCAAGCTTGTTTGTCAAGTTTAGTTTCCAAAACTATAAGTCTTGATTTCTAGTCTACTAATAGATAAGTCTCGGACTAGGATATAAAGTTTAGTTGATCTCTAGACTTCATGGCGTTCATCATGCAAATACGAAGAACTACTCAAGGAACTGGTATAACTTCATCGACAAAAAGGTATGTGGAGACTTGAACTTATCTATCACTCAAAAGTCTACTTTATCTCCTATCTTGAGACAGAAGTTGTATTTCTATATAGATTATGATTATACACATGAACTATTTCGAGCTGAGTTTACCTCGCTTATCTATTTCTCAAAATATTTGTTGGTAAGCTTTCGCTTTGGCGAAGTTCATCTTTACTAGTGACGAAAGTCATATTAGTTTCAATTACTTGAAAGTCGCTTTGACGAAAAATAGTTTGTGAACAACAACTATATAACTTCCTGTAAGAATGTTTCAATGATTGAAATGAGAGTTTATAATACATAACCATGGTTGGATATAAAAATTTTGAGATAACTCATATGTGTGTAAGACCAATATCCTTGAACCAAAGTATGCGTACTTTGCTGCTCAGGATAACCGGAACTAAAGTCCACGTACCAGTACGCGTACTGCCGGAAGTTTACATCCCGTAAATTTTTGCTGGAGTTTGTGAACTGAAAACAAACTTAGTCTGGGTACTTAAGTCCGCATACCAATATGCGTACTTAAGTAGGTTATTTTCTAAAAACAGTTTAATTCGTGAACTAAGACATTTATATATTAAGGAATGCAATCTTTGCAAACCGTGGCTATAATGTTCATGAATCGATTCGAGTGAATCAAAATTGTTTTTGTTTCAATTATGTCTTGTATACTTCTATGAGATCTAAGCAATTGAACAACTCTCTAACTAGTTCATTTGAGTCATTTGAACTACTTGTGGTAAAGAAGAATAAGGTTGATATGAAAGTGCTCATATGGCTAACCTATGGTTAACTACCATTGAAACAACTACTTGTACATGTTTAGGGACAGTTACTCAAACCTAAATGAATTTACATTTCATGTGTGTATAACAAGCTAAGTTCGATCTAACAGTTGAAAGATATTAGCTTGAATCTAATCAGGTTTTCATCTAACGGTGAATATTGAATGCTTTGTTACCAAGGTAACTTAGATTGCAAACCCTTATTTGAAGACTATATAAAGGAGAACTCTTAGAACTAGGAAACCTAATCCCCACACCTCATGTGTGATACTAGTTGTAAGCTAGAGTCGATTCTCCTTTAACCTTAGGTTTCTATCAAGACCCTGTAGGTTAACGACTTGAAGACTTCATTGGGATTGTGAAGCCAGACCCAACTATCTTCTATATAGTTGCGTGATCTGATCTTGTTATTTCTATCATATTTGAGTACAATCGTAAGGATTGGATTGAGATTAATTTCTCCGATAGGCAAGATAGAAAAGTAGTCACAAATTCTTCGTCTCATCGTTTGTGATTCCATAATATCTTGTTTCGCTAGCCGATTAAGATTATTGTGAGGTGATTGATTTTTCTAGGCTGTTCTTCGGAAATATAAGTCCAGTATATCAATTGGTTCATGTTCACCTTGATTTATCAAAAGACGGAACAAAACTCGTAAGTATTTCTGTGGGAGACAGATTTATCTATTTCTGTAGACTTTTCTGTGTGATACAGATTTGGTTATTAAAGTCTTCGACTTTGGGTCGTAGCAACTCTTAGTTGTGGGTGAGATCATCTAAGGGAATCAAGTGCGTAGTATCATGCTGGGATCAGAGACGTAGGGGGCGCAACTGTACCTTGGATCAGTGTGAGATTGATTGGGGTTCAACTACAGTACAGACCGAAGTTAGTTTGTAGTAGGCTAGTATCTGTAGCGGCTTAATACAATGTGTGTTCAACCTGAACTAGGTCCCAGGGTTTTTCTGCATTTGTGGTTTCCTCGTTAACAAAATTTCTGGTGTCTGTGTTATTTATTTTCTGCATTATATTTTGTTATATAATTGAAATATCACTAGTTGTGCGTTGAATCGATCAATTGGGAAATCCAACTTTTGGTTGTTGATTGAAATTGATCGATCCTTGAACATTGGTCTTTGCTACCGTTCAAGTGATTTCTCTTGTATTCAATTAGACTCGCATATTTTTATTTGCTTGAGTAAGTATTGAATCGAGAAATTGAAACATAACTCTTTGATATAATTTTTATTAAGATTGAGTCTGACTGTCTAGTTTATTCTATTAAAAGTATATTAGAGTTTGTCCATACAGATTGCTAAGCGAAATATTGGGTATGGTTGTTAGACCCCCGATTTTTCAATTGGTATCAGAGCAGGCAAACACATTTAAAGACATTATAAGTTTGTGTTTGTAGCGATCTGACTTTATGGACAAGAGTACTCTCTTTGATAAACGCGTCACCAGAAATTAAAGTTATGTTTCGACTGTGTCTATTAAAGATAAATATTCGTCAATCTCAAATATAGACGAACCTAGTGTTCTGACACGACAGACAGAAACTGACATGTGTTGTTCCGATTACCCTCCAAAAGAGTTTTTCTTTGTTGATGAAAGGGAAGCAGCTGAAGAGAGTGAACTGATTCTAAACCTTGTTAGAATCCAAGCTGATAGATTTGATCGATTAAAAAACCATGTCAATGTTCTTCTTGGTATAGTAAGAGACTGTAAATCCAAAGAAAATACTGAAGTTCACTCTTCACGTATGTTACTCGAGGCAAGCCTCAAAAAGGATGCTTTGGAAATAGAACATCGCTCGAGTAAACTCTCGATTCAAGGATGCTCTAAAAAGTCTAATATACCATGTATTTCTACCATAACTGAAGTTCCATTTCCAGAAGTAAAACCATAATACCTTCCCATCGGAAAAGATGTGTTTATCGCCTCCTCTAGTCAAAGACGTTCCACATCACATGGAAGAAAAGAATCTCCAAACAATGTTGTTAAGACTGCACTATCTAATCACTCTCGTGATCAGAAAGTATGTTTCTTTTGTAATTCAAAATGGTCTTTCAAGCAAAATAGAAACTCTAGGTAGAATAACAATTCCTTTGTTCAACTTCAACACACCTTAGACTTGATCCTCAAAGGTGTAACTGACATTCGTATGTCTAAACCAATTGATTTTAGTACTCACCATGTGTATTCTACTAGGAAAGTCAGTTCTATGAGTTCCTCAAATGCTCGGAAACAAAACAGAAGTCTTAACAAAAATCGTCTAAGAAGATATCAAGATGTTTCTTCTGTTAAAAATGGATATATTTTTACTTGTAATGTGAATAAAGTATCGGGAGAAAGGAGCAAGAATGATGATATATTTTTTAATAACCTAAAGGAGATAATTGAAGGTTATAGAGAAAACTTCAACATGCTGTCAACCTTCTCTAGTCAAAATTCTTCAGGTAAGAATCAATAAAGTCATAATTTGATAATAGTAAATTTTATGATAGCGTTTCACATCATAACGGTTTTCCTCCAAAGTCTCGGAGAAAGAAGGATAACCGAAAACAATGTTCACTTAATGAGCTAAAGGCTCATACTTGTGTTAATTAATCACAAGGTCGAAATCTCACTTACAAAAACCCTGATTGAGTGAGAATTGATTAGGTATACTTATTGGCAAAGTGTCTCTAATAATATAGATATTTTCTTATCGTTCTTAGATGGATTATCAACATCTTTACATAAGTATTTTTCCTTGGTCCTACAGTTTTGTTTTTGTTTTTGTGACAAGTGTTTTTGCGTATGCTCTAAATTTTCATAAGAAATTTTATAAGAGCTATGATGCGTGAATTTATTCACTCAAACAACAAGGTGTGTGCAATCTCTCTTTGCGGATAGTTTTCCCTCTAGGGTTTTGTGGTCCCTCTTATGGATCATTCGTGTACATGTACGAGTTTCTGTGTTCTCTCACGAACCTATCTTCTAAACCCTAAGTCTTTTCGGAATCGTTTATATACCTTTCTCATTGAGTTGAATTACCTCACTCTAGGTTTCCTATTATCAATGGCTTATTCTTCTCGCTCTTGGGATCTGCCGGAAGACTTCGTGATAATGCTATATATTTCGAATTCGATGAAAATAAGGGAACCTATGTAGAAGTTGAAGGATCTTTTCCTCAATCTCCTGATTCCTACTCAGATATTGAGGACATTGGAGAGATATCAGCTGAAGTGGTTCTTGATTTTCACAAAAACTTTGAGGATACAAAACAACAACTTGTTGATACAATGAAGTGTCTTGATGTGTTAAAAACTGAGTTGAAAAAGGTTAACTCTGACCTTGTTCTCATGAAGACACATGTCAAAGAACTTCTCAATGAGGATATATTCTTTGAAGAAGCAGTAGATGCTGTGAGTCACAAGCTCAAAGACCTCAACGCTCGTGAGGATTCCGAAACGTCTATTTGATTTCAGTTCGTGTTCGGTTTTGATGGTTTAAGATTCTGTCCTTGTTATTTAGCTTGTTGATTTTATTTTGTCTAGGAAATATTCTTATGAGAATTTTATTCTTGTGTTTTTAGGAATAATAACTAGAGTTTGGAATAACCATTATTGTGATTATACATAGCTATGTCCAACCTTTTTTATCTTCAATGTTTTTAGATTTATTTGTTTAAATTCTAAAGTTTGCTTGGAAGATGATTTTTGCAGTATTAATCTTTATGGTTTTATATATTGCAAATTATTATGGGATATGTATGTTTGCGTCCGTGAACTATGATTTTCCCATACTTGGTCAAAAGTGAAGTCTGTCGTATGTCGATATGCAAGTATTGATAAAATATTGAATGAACTTTTGACAAACAAAAGTTAAGCCTTTTATATCATTATGCAAATATTGATGGAGGAAAGGATGAACTTTTTTTTTACAAAGATTAACTCTATTAAATGACATTGTGCAAATAGTGATGAAAGATAGAATGAATCTTTTTTTATTCCGCAATATTGATCTTCCCTGATCCATATTTTTTATGTATATACTGTGTGGCTCCGTAATTTATCTTATGTTGAGCATTTCTGATTGAATTAATCATGGGTTCTCTTGTGGTTAATTTGGTTGAGTATTTTGGATACAAATTCATGTTTCATGTGATTTGTAATGTCCAAAGAAATCCTTCTTTTCTTGTAAAAGTAAGGTCGCTCTTGTTTTTCTTTCGGGAATGACATTTTATGGGGGAGAGATCTTAATTGAACTTGTGCTTAATTGCCAAATCTTTGTGGGGAGTGCGGATGTGGAATATTATATGGGTTGTCTTGTATCTTTATAAACTCCTTGATGAAAGCATCTAGATTCGGCTTTATGATTGCATCTAAAAAAGTTGATATGTACTTTCTTTTGGTCATGAAGTGTGTCTATGAAAAATTCATGAGGATCCCACTAGTTTTCGTACCTTCGCCAATTTTATTGACAAAAAGGGGGAGAATTAATGTGTAGTTCGCAGTACAAATACATATGGTTTTCATGTGAGATGAAGTATTGACTAAGGAGGAGTGATACATATCACCATAGTATTGTTGTCAAAGTTGTGATGCAATTGAACTTTGATGTTGTGTAGTAACACAATGAGATAGTGTAACAATGATCGAGAGCTTTTGTTTTCTCATTTTTATAAATACGGATCTTCAACAACGATGATGCTGCATTTAATATCTTTGGAATCATTGGAGTGCTTGGAAGTGACGAAGATTTTGAGTAATGTTGAAGAACCAAGAAGATCATGCATGTGGAAGAGAAGCTGCAAAGTTTATTTATTTTGTATTCCATATATATTGATAGTTTTGTCACTAAAATTGACAAAGGGGGATATTGTTAGAGCAGTACTCGGTCGAACTCGCAATCGTTGCTATCTCAAGCTCGTTTGTCAAGTTTAGTTGCCAAAACTATAAGTCTTGATTTTCAGTCTACTAATTGCTAAGTCTCGGACTAGGATAGAAAGTGTAGTTGATCTCTAGACTCCACGACGTTCATCATGCAAAGACGAAGAACTACTCAAGGAACTGGTAGAACTTCATCGACAAAAAGATATGTGGAGACTTGAACTTATCTATCACTCAAAAGTCTACTTTATCTCCTATCTTGAGACAAAAGTCGTATTTCTATATAGACTATGATTATACACACGTACTATTTCGAGCTGAGTTTATCTCGCTTATCTATTTCTTGAAATATGTGTTGGTAAGCTTTCACTTTGGCCAAGTTCATCTTTACTAGTGACGAAAGCTATATTATTTTCAATTACTTGAAAATCGCTTTGACGAAAAAATAGTTTGTGAACAATAACTATATAACGTCCTCTAAGAATGTTTCAATGATTGAAATGAGAGTTTAGAATACATAACGATGGTTGGATATAAACATTGTGAGACAACTGAACCAAAGTATGCGTACTTTGCTGTTCAGGATAACCGGAAGTAAAGTACGCATACCAGTACGCGTAGTGCCAGAAGTCCACATCCCATGAATTTCTGCTGGAGTTTGTGAACTGAAAACAAACTTAGTTCGGGTACTTAAGTACGCGTACCATTATGCGTACTTAAGTAGGTTATTTTCTAAAAACAATTTAATTCGTGAACTAAGACATTTATATATTAAGGAATGCAATCTTCGCAAACCGTGGGTATAATGTTCACGAATCGATTTGAGTGAATCAAAACTGTTTTTGTGTCGATTGTGTCTTGTATAATTCTATGAGATCTAAGAAATTGAACAACTCCCCAACTAGTTCATTTGAGTCATTTGAACTAGTTGTGGTAAAGAAGAAAAAGGTTGATATGAAAGTGCTCATATGGCTAACCTATGGTTAACTACTGTTGAACCAACGACTTGTACACGTTTAGGTACAATTAATTACTCAAACCTAAATGAAGTTACATTTCATGTGTGTATAAAAAGCTAAGTCTGATCTAACGGTTGGAAGACATTAGCTTGAATCTAATCAGGTTTTCATCCAACAGTGAATATTGAATGCTTTGTTACCAAGGTACCTTAGATTGTAAACCCTTATTTGAAGACTATATAAAGGAGAACTCTAACAACTGGGAAACATGATCCCCACACCTCCTTTGTGATACTAGTTGTAAGATAGAGTCGATTATCCTTTAACCTTATCTTTCTATCGAGACCTTGTAGGTTGACGACTTGAAGACTTCATTGGAATTGTGAACCCAAACCCAACTGTCTTGTATATAGTTACGTGATCTGATCTTGGTGTTTCTATCGTATTTGAGTAAAATAGTAAGGATTGGCTTGAGATTAATTTCTCCTATAGGCAAGATAGAAAAGTAGTCACAAACTCTTGGTCTCATCGTTTGTGATTCCACAATATCTTGTTTCGCTAGTCGATTAAGATTATTGTGAGGTGATTGATTGGTTCTTGTTCACCTTTATTGAAATTGGTTCCTGTTCACCTTGATTTATCAAAAGACGGAACAAAACTCGTAAGTATTTTTGTGGGAGACAGATTTATTTATTCCTGCAGACTTTTCTGTGTGATACGGATTTTTTTATTAAAGTATTCGACTTTGGGTCGTAGCAACTCTTAGTTGTGGGTGAGATTAGCTAAGGGAATCAAGTGCTTAGTATCCTGCTGGAATCAGAGACGTAGGGAGGAAATTGTACCTTGGATCAGTGTGAGATTGATTGGGGTTTAACTACAATTCAGACCGAAGTTAGCTTGTAGTAGGATAGTGTATGTAGCGGCTTAATACAGTGTTTGTTCAATTTGGACTAGGTCCCGAGATTTTTCTGCATTTTCGGTTTCCTCGTTAACAAAACTTCTGGTGTCTGTGTTATTTCTTTTCCGCATTATATTTTGTTATATAATTGAAATTTCACAGGTTGTGCATTGAATCGATCAATTGGGAAATCCAACCTTTGGTTGTTGATTGAAAGTGATTGATCCTTGAACATTGGTCTTTGGTACCGTTCAAGTGATTTCTCTTGTATTCAATTAGACTCGTAGAATTCTATTTGCTTGAGTAAGTATTGAATCGATAAACTGAGATATAACTCTTTGATATACTTTTTATTAAGATTGAGTCTGACTGTCTAGTTGATTCTCTTAAAAGTATATTAGAGTTTGTCCATACAGATTGCTAAGAGAAATATTGGGTATGGTTGTTAGACCCTCGCTTTTTCAGTAGCAATACTCACATCAATCTTGATATTTTTCCTGGAGAGACTTCTTCAACAGTTTTGGAGGATAAAATGGATTTTTCCCTATCTACTGGAGATTCTATGTCTAATGTTTCAGGTACCACAATTTGTCTTGTAGCCTGCTCCGCTATTATGTTTGGACCATCCTCCACTTTGACATGTTCTTACTATAATCTAAAGGGTCACACACTCTCAAATTGTTTCAAGTACAAGCATAAAGTAAGATATGTCAACAAACTTCAACGGAGAGCAAATCGATTAGTAAACAAGCTTAAATTTGTTCAGAAATCGTCTAAGGTATGTGAACTAAATCCCTCTCCGAAAAGATTAATTTCTAAAGAACCAGTTAGACCTCTCCGGAAAACAATAAGGTCTAAGCACGTGGAAGAACTAGTTAGGAACTCTTTCCAAAAGGTTCATGATGGACAAATCATTGTTCACCTCAACACAACTTAATTGTTTTGGTCGTGCATCTTGTCTCAAGTGCCTGATTTCAAAGAGAAAAGAGTGATGCACATTGAGGTCTGAAAAGGAAAAGAAAAAAAAAATCCTCTTTCTTTGGGTTCAATAAAAAATTGGTTGATCCTTTCATATCACAATTTGGTATTGAAATGGTCTTTCCTTTTTCATCAAAAGAAGGGTTAAAATTGACAATTCTACCCTTTTTAGGGATGAGAATTGAGCGTACGTGAATCCTTAGTTTGTATAAAGGTTTCGTGACCCTATATTCCTTTTTCCTTCTCAAAAAACTCTTTTCATCACAAGTTTGCTTGTAGAGCTTGTTCAGTGATTTTCTCTCACAAACCCATTTTTATGGAGACTCCAAGCATCATGACTTCTGATGGAAAAGATGTTAATATGATTGTTAAGCCGTCAATCATGAAGGAAAAAGATAAATTGGTATCTCCCTTACCCTCAAATTTGAAATGAAAAAGGAGGAATGTGAGAAAACCAATGGCCGTTCCTTCAAATCTTCAGAAGTTTTCTAGTGTTCTTGAAGAGTTGAAGGAAATAAGAAAGGAGATGCAACAAATAAAGGCTTTTGTGTTTAGGACTCTTGAAACTCAGAAGGCCCTGATTCATCATCAGTCAAGAAGGTTCGTTGAAATTGACTCCTATCTCCATGAACCATATGTTCCAATGGTTGTTGACGACAAGGAGTTCGGGGACGATAATGAATTTTTCAAAGGTCTAAATGTCTAGGAAACTTCTTATGAGAATTTATTCTTGTTTTTTAAGAAGGATAACTAGGGTTTGGAATAGCCATTATTGTGAGTACATGTAACTATTTCCAATGATTTTCATCTTGTAATGTTTTTAGATTTATTTATTTAAATTCTAAAGTTTATTTGGAAGATGATTTTGCAGTATCAATCCTTATGGTTTTATATATTGCAACTTGTCATCGGATATGTGTGTTTGCGTCCATGAACTATGATTGTCCCATACATGGTTAAAAGTTAAGTCTTTCATATGTCATTATGCAAATATTGATAACAAATTGAATGAACTTTTGACAAACAAAAGTTAAGACTATTATGTTATTACGCAAATATTTATGCAAGATAGGATGAACTTTTTTTACAAAGATTAAGTCTATTATATATCTCTATGCAAATATTGATGAAAAATAGAATGAATCTTTGAATATTCCACAGTATTGGTTTTCATAGTCCACATCTTTGTGTAAATACTATGCGGCTCCGTAAGTTTTCTTATGTTGAGCATTTCCGATTAAATTAATAATGGGTTCTCTTGTGGTTAATTGAGTATTTTGGATAAAAATTCATATGTCATGTGATTTGTTAATGTCCAAAGAAATCCTTCTTTTCTTGTGAAAGTAAGGTCGCTCTTGTTGTTCTTTCAAGAATGACATTTTATGGGGGAGAGTTCTTATTTTAACTTATGCTTAATTTCCATATTTTAATGGGGAGTGCGGTTGTGGAATATTATATGGGTTATCTTGTATCTTTATAAACTCCTTGATGAATGCATTTAGCTTCGGATATATGATTGCATCTAAAAAGTTGATATGTGGTTCTCTTACGATCTCACTAGTTTTCGTACCTTTGCTAATTATTGACAAAAAGGGGGAGAATTAATGTGTAGTTCACACTAAAAATACATATGGTTTACGGATCATTTGTAAGGGGGAGTGGTTTTCATGTGAGATGAAGTATTAACTAAGAGGGAATGATACATATCACCATAATAATGTTGCCAAAATTGTGATACAATTGAACTTTGATGATGTGTAATATTACTATGACATTGTATAACAATGATTGAGAGTTATTGTTTTCTCATTGTTATAGCTACGGATCTTCAACAACTATGACGCTGAGCTGAACGCATATAGAATCATTGGAGTACTTCGAAGTGACGAATATTTCGAGTAATGTTGAAGAACCAAGGAGATCAAGTATTTGGATGAGAATCTACAAAGTTTATTTATTTTGTAATCCATATGTATTGATAGTTTTGTCACTAAGATTGACAAAGGGGAGATTGTTAGAGCACTGCCCGGTCGAACTCGCAAGCTTTGCTATCTCAAGCTTGTTTGTCAAGTTTAGTTTCCAAAACTATAAGTCTTGATTTCTAGTCTACTTATAGCTAAGTTTTGGATTAGGATAGTAAGTGTAGTTGAGCTTTGGACTTCACAACGTTCATCGAATGAAGACGAAGAACTACTCAAGGGAACTTGTGGAACTTCATCAAAAAAACGTATGTGGAGACTTGAACTCATCTGTCACTCAAAAGTCTATCTACTCTATCTCCTATTTGAGAAAAAAAAAGTTGTATTACTATATAGACTTCAATTATACACATTTGGTATTTCGAGCGGGGTTTATCTCGCTTATCTATTTCTCGAAATATGTGTTGGTAAGCTTTCAATTTAACCAAGTTTATCTTTTATTCTTGATGAAAGTCAAAAAATGATCATGTGGAAATCACCTTGTGACATCTTACATGATTTGTATGAGACAGTCATTTGATGTAGACTCGGAATGTTTCGTATTGATCATTCAATCACTTGAAGATAATATTTTGTGTGGGACAGCTATTGTCGTCTTCCATGAATGTTTCAATGATTGAAATGAGGGTTTAGAACATGTAACCATTATTTGATATAAACATAGTGTGTATTCACATTTGTGTAAAGTCCAAAATCGGGAACCATGGTATGCGTACCCGTAAGCGTACTGGTTGGTTGTTGGAAGTCCGGGAACTAGGTATGCGTACCCGTAGGCATACTGGCGGAAGTTCAAGTTCCATGAATTTCTGTTGGAGTTTGGGAGTGTAAAATGGTATGCGTACCCGTACGCATACTGGCGTAGCCAAACTCAGTCCGGCTACTTAGGTATGCGTACCCGTTTGCATACTTAAGTATGTTATGTTCTAAAACCAGTTTGTTCATGAACTAATACATTTATATAATAAGGAATGCAATCTTTTGCAAACCGTGGTTATAATGTTCATGAAATGATTTGAGTAATCAAAATAGATTTTGCTTCAATTGTGTCTTGTATACTTCTATGAGAATATAAACAATTGAACAACTCTCTAACTAGTTTCATTTGAGTCATTTGAACTATTTATGATAAAGATGAATAAGGTTGATATGGATAACCATTGGTTAACTATTGTTGAACCAACTAAGTGTACAAATTTAGGTACGGTTACCTTTATCTAAATTATGGTACATTTCATTTGTGTATAACAAGCTAAGTACGATCTAACGGTTGAAAGATATTAGCTTGAATCTAATCAGGTTTTCATCTAACGGTGAATATTGAATGTTTTGTCACCAAGGTAACATTGATTGCAAACCTTGATTTGGATACTATATAAGGATAACTCTAGCAAATGGGAAACCTAATCCCCATACCTCATGTGTGATACTAGTTGCGACTAGAGTTGATTCTCCTTTAACCTTAGGTTTTTCACGAAAGCCTGTAGGTTAACGACTTGAAGACTTTATTGGGATTGTGAAGCCATAACCAACTATTTTCTCTGTAGGGTGTTCTGATCTTGATTTTTTCTATCGTGTTGAGTACTATCTTTTTAAGATTTCCTCAAGATTTATCTTCCGATAGTCAAAATTCAAAAGTAGCCACAAACATCTTCGTCTCATCGTTTGTGATTCCACAATATCTTGTTTCGCTAATCGATTAAGATTATTGTAAGGTGATTGATAATACTAGGCAGTTCTTCGGGAATATAAGTCCGGTTTATCAATTGGTTCCTATTCACCTTGATTTATCAAAAGAAGGAACAAAACTCATAGGTATATCTATGGGAGACAGATTTATCTATTTAATAGACTTTTCTGTATGAGATAGATTTGTTTATTAAGTCTTCGACTTTGGGCCGTAACAACTCTTAGTTGTGGGTGAGATCAGCTAAGGGAATCAAGTGCGCAGAATCCGGCGTGGTTCAAGAGGCGTAAGGAACGAAACTGTACCTTGATCAGTGTGAGATTAGTTAGGGCTCAACTACATTCCAACCCGAAGTTAACTTGGTAGTAGGCTAGTGTCTGTAGCGGCTTAATACATTGTGATCTTCAAATTTTAACTAGGTCACAGGTTTTTTTCTGCATTTGCGGTTTCCTCGTTAACAAAATTTCTGGTGTATATGTTATTTCTTTTCCACATTGTATTTGTTTATATAATTGAAATATCACAGGTTGTGCGTAAGTTCAATCACTTGTGAATCCAATCTTTGGTTGTTGATTAAATTGATTGACATTTGGATATTGGTTTTTGATACCGTCCCAGTTGTTTCTTATATTAATCAGGATCACGGATTTCTATCTGTTTGATTTACTGATTACATTAAGAAACAGAGATACATAGTCTTTGATATATTTATTAATCGCGCTCGCTTTATTAGCTGTGCTCTCAGAATTATGTTGGAGTTATTCCATATAGATTGCTAAGCGAAATATTGGGTGTGGTTTTCAGACCCCCGCTTTTTCAGGTTGGAAGCCTAGCAACAATATGCGCTCCAAATCCCTTTTGAATAGCAATACCCAATCTATGGAAAATAAAACTACCAAAACCACTACTAGCATCATTGCTAACCAAACAATTCTTCAGACGCTTGAAAAAACATAAAGTATCCTCACCGAGTTCCTCTAATATAGAGAAAGCTAGAACACCCAGACCATAGCCATGTGATACACACTTTTCCAAGTATTTGGCGTGTTTCTGGGAAACAACACTAGATATAGCCTTTCCTGGAACGAAAGAGCGAGTACCTTTCACCTGTAAAGAGAGAGACTCCTGTAACATCCGTACAAACATCTTGACCATTTTCCCAATTAAGAACGAGGATATCAGCAGGCCATAAATCTTTGTCATCATCTGACAGAAAACCAAGAGAAAGTTCCTTACGTACAGGCGCACCAGCTTTGTAACAAATGTCAACGACTACGTCACGAACAAAGTCATGGAGAAACTTAATTCCAACATCCTTGTCTGGAGCGCGTGATCCACAAATATATCCATAGATCTGTTATAACTTGAGCATAAACCATTCTCAACAAACAATACCCAAGTGATAACAAAGGACATCTCTGAACTATCTCGGCCCAAGACATTGATTAAGCCCACTAATAGGCAAAGCTAATAAATAATCTTGTGCATGCTTAACACGGTTACACTTCCACAAAATGGAATATCTTGCAGACATAGAAAATTAGTCTGGGATTTGCTTCTTAATTGCATCAAAATAAGTGACTGTCAGGGAATGCATTGAAGGAGGGGAAGTATCATCGATGCAATAAGAAGAAGATAGTCCACATACCTGAATGAAGTTCTGAAGAGCCAACTGATAAGCATAACCTTTGTTTGTTGAAAATAAGTTACCAAGGATCACCTTTTGCACGGAAGTCGTCTGACTCTGAGAAGCAAGATAACAGTAGGTGCAGGTATCTAACATGGTATAAATGCCCAAGCCACCATCCTTGATGGGAAAGGTATCTAATCTCTGCTGTAAAGGACCAAAACCCGCGCCATCATAAGTGGCAAGAAGTCTCAAGTACTTGAGCAAATGACCGTCGAAAAGCTCAGTGGCTTGTTGAAGGGTTTCAGGATTGGTAGTTCGCAATGTAAAATATAGCCTAGAAACACCAGTGCAATTGCGAAGTAATAACATCTCGCTTTGAGGATCCTTGAGTTTTTTGATGGCAGACATAAGTTGAACCATCTTGTTCACCCTACTCAACATCATATGACTAATAAATTTCAAATCCAAGCTCACAGGACCACCCAAAAGTTTAACACCATTAGATGGTCTACCAATTCCAGGAGGGAAAACACCATAAAAATTACTTCTGGGATCAATAGAAGGCCAAAAGACTTTCGTTTTCTTTATATTGGGATGTAAAACCCTACATGGACCTTCAGTTTCTATTATGCGCAAGGCCCTGGCCACCTCACGTGTATCACCAATGAATAAAAAAGTACTGAATTTACAAGTCTAGCCCCCTCAAGTGGGTCTAGGATCCAACGGTGGGAAAAAAAAAACAATTTGTCTACGGTTCGGATGTAAGAGACGTCCAATTGATCCTAATTTTTAACTCTTCTTCCTCCGCCTGCATACCCAACTCAATCTTCCTCTACAACAGCTACAACAACCAATCTCTTCTAACAACAACTCACTTCTTCCTAGCAGTAACTTCATCTTCTAATTCCTTCGACCCACTTCAACAACGATCACCAGATTCATCTCTTATTCTCTTGATTTCATTAGTATCAACAAAAACAACTTTCCATATTCTCCACTATCCATTTCTAGTCCTAAAACTTCAATAAAGTCCAACCATTTTCGATCTTTGACTTCCAATTTCAAATTCAACTGAAACCCACTCTTATAAAATCATTCAATTTCAAAACTCACATCTGTTTCTCCTTTAAGACCCAGCCAATTTCTCTCTTATTTTTTCATACATTTTTTTTCCACACCGACCACCACCAGAAGTCTTTGTTATTCTCTGAAATCAAACCATCGAATTAGTGTATGTCATCAATCTTCCTTACAAAACCCGAATTCTCAATAACAAAACCATAATTTTCTGAATCAAACAAACCCTTAGAACCTTAATTTACTGATTTAATCAAACCATGAATTTCACTAAATAGAAAACCAAATTTCTGAATCAAACAAACCCCCAATTTCACTAAATGGAAACGTCAAGTGCTAAATCAATCAAAACCTTAATTTTTTGAATCAAATCAAACCCCCAATTTACTAATCAATTCGAAACCCTAATCTCGCTAAATCAAAAATCTAATTTCACTGAAAAAAATCTCATTATTTTTTTGTTCAAAATGGTGTTGGTGATTACAGTGGAGTGCTGTTACACCGGTTGAAGTGGTGCAAAAAAAAAAGATACAGAGAAAGTGATGGTGATGGTCTTGGTCGTGCTGTGAAGAAGGATGTGAAGAATAAACTATTAAGTAAAAATCTTAGATAGTGAACAAGTCGTGTAATATTCAATGGAGAAATGTCAAGTGGTATGCTGGTTCTCATGCTCCCTTCCACTGCAGAAGTAGGGGTTCAAATTTCGTAATTGCCAAATAAATTCACATTTGAGGAGTTTGAGTGTAGTCTCTAGGAACCACTGTTCCACCTATCAATAAAAATCTAATTTCTAAATTTCAATGCAAGAAATTTCCATTTTTATCAACCCTCGTGGCACGTTTTATTACACATCTATAAGTAGCTATTCGACTTATAGAAGTTAAAACGCAGGAAGTTAGTTTGGGTGTAAAATTTCAGAAAGACTATTAAAAACAAAAAAATTAACCTTTTTCGAAGCAATATTTTTTTTACTTCTGACTTCTGCTTTTGGAGAAGCAGAAGCACTCCTGCTTTGGTATCCAAACGCACAATTAGATTGTATTTGGATATCAGGAACAATTTTGGATATTAGAGCTTCTCCTACAGCAAAAATCAATCCAATAAATCAGAAGCACAAAAAGTAGATTTTCTTTTGTTTCTAGAAGTCACTCTGATGATATTAAGATACAAGTTAACAACTTGACTTATAAAAACAAAAAAGTCAGAAGCTAGGTTGTGAAATAAATTTGAGAATGACTTCTATAAACAGAAAATTGACCTTTTGTGAAGCTATTTTTTTTTTTTTGCTTATAACTCCTATCATTTACTTTTGCTTTTTCAAGGTTCAAAATTCCTAATTGACCTTTTGTAGAAGCAAAAGCGCTTCTACTTCTAATAACCAAACACCGATTTATATATTTTCTTCATTTTTTTTTTTGCTTTTAGAAATCAAAAAAACAAATTTCAAGGATCTTTCCAAATGCCCTCTCTCAATTATACACGAACCCAAAAAGTGTTACGCAACATGGGCCTACTCTTAGACTGGTCCTACGAGAGCAACAATGGACGTACTTCTGGTCATGAACAGAGTCCATAAATTTGCCAGTAACTAAACCGACGTGATTCCCAATGGAATCTTTTTTGTTTGGTCCTAAGCCTATAAGGTTATTTATAGTAGGGTCCAACTGGATTTTACTCTTATCCTAAGGTCCAAAGTTATTTGAAAACATGGAAATGACTAATATACCCCAATGTTTAAGTACGTGTGAAATAACATACTTCTACCAAATCAGGATTTTATTTATCTGGAGGTCCAAATTTAATTAAAAAATATAAAGGACCATAGATTTGAGTACATATCTGCTACACTGTTTACAAATTTAAGTACATATCTGCTACACTGTTTACCAATTTGAGTACTTCTACTATTTTATTTCTCAGTAATCTTCTCTCTTGTTGCATCACAATCTTCTTAGCTTAAACCACAACTGCAACATCTACATCAACACCATTGTCATTTCAATTCAGCTGCAACACAGACTTGTTTTTCTTGCCTGTTTACACAGCACTACTATCTTCATAAACCCATTGAGACGAACATCTCATCCACTGATTTTGTTCACAGTAATCACCACATACAATTCCTCCTCTATCTCATATGTATCTTCAGTTTACATCAGCAACCCAACCTTCTATGTTCCTCCAAATCCATTTTCAGCACACCTTCTTTCAAACACACATCACAACCAATTTGTAACTTTATCAAGACCACCACTAATTTCACAAGCTTGCAAATCTGAACCAATAGCAACTCTTGTTCCTATCATTCATCTGTCATTTCTTGCAATAAGTTCTGAACTGCAGCTCCAGATCATCTCCATATCCAATTCCAGTAATGAATCAAACGTAACAAAGATCATTTATTTCAGTATTTCATATACGTATTGAATCAAACATAACAAAGAGCACTTCCTATCAGTATGTGACATATGTACTGAAGATTCATGAAAACACAAAGAGAAAGAACAAAGAAAATGGCGAGTACAAACCTGTGTATGAATCATTCGGAAAGTAGACATCAATATACAATGAGATGGTGCACTCTCTGATCCATGTAGAAAGACATTTATGAAGGAACTGTCGGGACTATCAACTAATACCAGCATTACATAGCCTGGTTGCCAGAAGGAAGGCAAAATGATGATGCTTATAATAGATGTATGCATAGGAGTAAGTATTTGGATTGGATCACTCAGCATCAGTCATGTTTTGAACATGTAAATGTGACAAAGATGTAACAGTATTAATACACAGTATTTCACATATGTACTGATGGATCAATACTAAAACAAGTGAGAGATATATGAAAAAAACAGAATCTAGGAGCAGTTTCTATGAGTATGCCATATATGTACTGCAGATTCATGAACTACAAATCAAACTGTATGACAAGAATAATTAAGAGATCTATCAGAAATAGCAGAATCTAAGCACATAATATGGTATTTGACATATGTAATGATGGATCAAACTAAAAAAAGTGAGAGATCTATGAAAGAAACAAAATCTAAGAGCAGTTTCTATGAGTATGCCATATATGTATTGCAGATTCATGAACTACAAATCAACTGCATGACAAGAATAATTAAGGATCTATGTGAAACAGCAGAATCGAAGCACATAATGCGGTATTTCACATATGTACTGATGGATCAAACTAAAAAAGTGAGAAATCTATGAAAGAAACAAAATCTAAGAGAAGTTTCTATGAGTATGTCATATATGTACTGCAGTTTCATGAACTACAAATCAACTTCATGACAAGAAAAATTAAGAATCTATGAGAAACAACAGAATCGAAGCACATAATACGGTATTTCACATACGTACTGATGGATCAAACTAAAAAAATGAGAGATCTATGAAAGAACCAGAATCTAAGAGCAGTTTCTATGAGTATTCCATATATGTACTGATGGATAATACGATCTGAAAGTACAAACAAATCGAAAACAGAAAAATAATAAAATCGATAGCTAAAATCATTAAAAACATGATAATCTAACCAAATAACAGAATAAATATGAACAAGATTCATAAAAAAAGAACAAAAACGACCGAACTCTATGAGTATTCCGTATATGTACTGCTGGATAATACGATCTGAAAGTATAAACAAGCCTGATTTTAAAGCGAAAACAGAAAGATAATGAAATCGAAAGCATAGATCTCTCACTTTTTTAAGAATCTATGAGAAACAACAGAATCGAACAATCACAAAGAAGATTTATAAAAACAAAAACAAAAAAATCAATTCACAAATAAAAATATAAACAATGTAAATCACAGAAATCACTAACATAGAGAACATCATTATAATCGAGTTACCAAAATCATGAAATCGATCTAATCTTTATGATTCAGTTGAAAGCACCACAGAAAACAAAAACAAACATTATAGAAAAAATTAGATAACATACCTGCAAAAAGAGGGCGACCTTCAGAAACCCTACGTCTAAATTCACCGGCACCAACAATAGCAGAAGAAAGAGAAAGGAGAGAAGAAAACCGATCTGAATTTTTTTGATCGAGAATATAGAAAACTTAAAATGTTATTTGTTAAGTGAAGGTTATTTTAGGAATTTTTGAAATACACATCTTTGATCCCGCACGTGTACAGGACCTGGGCTTAAAAAATTTGGTCCATTTTCATGTTTTCTTTTAATTATAGACCTCTGATTAATGGACTTTAATGGGTGGACCTGCCACTAACTAAAAACACTATAATATTACCTATTGCCTATTGGTAATTCCTAGATTCCCAATTTACCGAACGTTGGTTGAATCATTTTGCACTTTCTAGTGCAGTTCACCCGGGGTCGGTTCATAAATCAACAGTTCTGAAAAACCTGTTAGGAATTTTTCTTTAAACAATTTAGTTATAAGAAATTTCTGGCGCCTTGCTATTCTCCCGCTTGAACATAAGACCGATTTTGTAGGTTCACCGATCATGTAACTGTAAGCTCAATACCTCCATCTCTCTCTCATTTCTTTTTTCGTTTTTAATTTTTAATTTTTTTCTTTTTTTAATTTTTTGTTCTTAATTTTGTTTTTACTGGATTGTGAAACCTGAATTACACTGTTTTATTGTTTTATAGCAATTTTTAGGGGTTTCATTGAGGATTTTATATGCTGAGTGCAATTTACTTGATTTTTTTTGTTGGAGATTTCATATAAGATTCATATTTATTGGAATGGATTTTGAAATTTTTGATGCTTTTAAGCTTAAAATGATGGAATTATATGAAGAAAATGATGATTTTTAACAAGTTATTTGAATTTTAAGGCTTATTATAGAAGGGATAAGGAAACTAAGTTTGTTTATCCCAAAATTATTATCATATAGCAGAATGGGAAGGGTTAAGTTAAAGATAAAGAGATTGGAGAATACGAGCGGAAGGCAAGTTACGTATTCGAAACGTAGAGCCGGGATCTTGAAGAAAGCAAGGGAGTTGTCCATATTATGTGATATAGATATTGCTCTTCTTATGTTTTCCCCGACCGGCAAACCCACATTATGCCTTGGAGAAAGAAGGTAAATCATTCTATCTTACATAGATTTTATTGATAAGACTAATGCATGGAAACAAAATATAAATGTCTTTGGAGATATAGTGAATTGTAAGCATTTGTCAGCCCCAATCATTTTTGCTTTGAAGAATTTCTCAGTATGATTTCCTATTGTTCTATGCCCGTAGTGATGTAGATGTCTAATGCATGGAAACAAATGTAAATGTCTTTGAGATACAGTGAATTGTAAGCATTTGTTAGTCAATATTAGCATCGACCGTTTCGATCACTTTTGCTTTGAAGAAAGTTTTAGTATGATTTCCTGTTGCTCAATACCCGTACTGTTATAGATGTTTAGCATAACTGTACTTTGCACTTCATATTGCAGTAATATTGAAGAGGTTATTGCTAAATTCGCTCAATTAACTCCCCAAGAGAGGGCAAAAAGGTGCAACAAAACCCTTTTCTGTTTTTTTATTTTCTTGTCAAGAATTAAAACTAATAAAATGGACTCAAGCAACAATAACAGTTTTAATCATTTACATTTTGTTGGAACAGGAAGCTTGAGAGCCTTGAGGTAACTAATTCCTCATGATGTATTAATTTTCCTCCTGATTTTAAGAATTCTTATAACTTTGACTTGCCGTACATGTTCCGGTGATTGACACTCCCAGCATCATCCTTGACAGGCACTAAAGAAAACTTTTAAGAAATTGGACCACGATGTAAATATACAAGAGTTTTTGGGCACAAGGTATGTATGACTTTAAGCATACTCGAGAGACACTCTGTAGACTTACCATCAAGTGTATTTAATACCATTCACCATTTTTTCTTTACCAGACCAAAAACCTGATATCACCCTTTTATTTTTTGCAGTACTCAAACTGTTGAGGTATGATGCCTCACGAATGACAGTAACTATATCATTCATTTTTATTACGGAATTCAATATATACTCCATGTTGTCATAAGTAAATGTAATACTGACAGGAGCTGACAAACCAGTCGAGACTCTTGCAAGCTCAACTATCAGAAATGCGTAAGAGACTGAGGTGCCACTCCATAAACATTTCCCATCTTAATTATTTGGCTGTTGTTTGTATTAGCGATCATAGACTCCATTATTTGAATTTCACATACCCTCATTGTACACGCCCACAAACTGATGTTGGGCTCTCTGCCTTCTTGAACTATAAAAGTATCCATTTGTGTCAGCCAACACTGCTTCCTTGTTGCAGCTTGCTATACAAATTCAAAATTTAGATTATTTTTCATCACCTAGTTATATGATTATGTTTGCGGTCGGCTGCACTGTTTCAGTTGTTGGAGGGATCCAAATAAGATAAATAATATAGAGGATCTAACAATAATGGAAAATTCTGTCAAGGAATCACTTGCTCGGGTCACATTACATAAGGTATGGTTATATTTTTGATTGATCATGTTTCCTTCACTTAGTTATTTTGTGGTATTATCAGCTATTTTTGGTCTAACTGTATTGATATTAGTACTTTTGATGTGAAAGGAAAATTTTGGGAAGCAACCACTTATGCTACTAGATTGTGATCAGGTAGCAATGTGTCGTCAATTTTATTTCTGATCTTAAAAGTTTAAATATAGATATGGTATTAATCTTGTTAAGTTATTCCATTTTGAAGTTCCCGAATGGAATGAATCTTCCTCTAGTAATGGGTGGTGACCAGCAAGCCCAACCACCAATATGGCTTCCTAATAATGACGGTCAAGAAATGATGTTACGGGAGAATCCAAATGTACTAGCTCAGAGGTTTGTTATCTACTTGCAATTATTATATTTGGTTTTCTAAAACATCTTAGATCTTTGAATCTTGTGAAAGCAACTCTATTTGAATATGGTCAGAACATAAAATTCACCGAAGGGTTAGAAATGAAGTTCTTTTGTAGTATGGAAATAAAAAAACATCTGTATTTATGTAGTCATGAAACTTCAGATTTACAAAAAACAGCGACAGCTCTTTTCTAGTCCCTTATAATTTGCCGAAGACGCTAAGGACTCTAGTAGCAATGGCATTTTTTCTTCTTCTAATTTGTTACTGCATGATGCCATTGCAGAAATATAGAATGCTCTACAGATCCCTCTATTCACAACTATAATGGCTATCACCTTGGCACGGGTAAGCAACCAGAGATGGATAGTGCATGTCAAGAGGGTAGTACATTGCATGAACTAAATAGAAATGCTTGCTTGAGTTTACAACTTGGTGGCCAGATGCCTTCTTTCGCGTCTTATAGTCTTAATTTGCTAAATAATAAGAGTTTTAAGGCTGATGAAAAAATGACTTTACAAGAACCTCCAATGGATTATCAAGTTAGTAGCAGCAACAGTTTTGATCCACCCAGTCATAGATACGACACATATGAATCTGGTTGGGCATCTAGTTCTGGACATTGTGCTGTTCCCATGTTTGATGGAACGTTATATCATCCCCATCCCCGTGCCCAGGTCAGTATGTGTTTTACTTTTTCTTTCTTTTTACCATAGGTAGGTAGGATGGGCAGAGCTTGAACTCTAAAAATTGTCCTTAGGAGCTTAACAAAAACATGCTTTACTTTTTTACTGGGAATTTATCTGTTTCTTGCAGCAACCAAATTGACAAGGCTTGAGTGATGCATTTCATTATTTGTCAACGATGGTCATGAGAGGACTACCATGAGATAACTTTTTGTTTCTAAAATCCCCAAAAACCGTATGGAATTGAATCAGTGGTAGCGACGATATTTGTCATGCACTTCGTCTCCATATACAAATATCAACGGTAATCGTCCTACTCTTAGTGATTAGAAGCGATCTGTTGTGATAATTATACGTGTATAAGATGGAAGAGTTCGGGATATTCATAATCTTCCTTTGGTGAACTTGAGAAATATATGAAATTTTTCGAGACAGTTGTACAATATACCAATTAGTAGGATCTACTTTCTTGATATGCTCCTTTTATTCCCGAGAATGAGAATGAATCTTTTACGTTCTCATTTCATAGTTTTTCTGTGTAAATTATATATATAATCAATGTTGAACATTATAATTCATAAAGTTATAAAACAATTTTGAGTCTCATTCTTGTCCTTCTGCTATATTTCCATTTTGTCAAGGTAGTAGTTACGATTATGTGTGCACAGCAAGTCTCTCGGCCATGAAGCGTAGAAGTTGTTCTGTCCCTGTTTGTTTCCAATTGTGGCCTTTCCTTCACCGTCTCTGCTTCCTAGTGTAACAATGTGACAATACATAAGAACCATGACTTGCCGTATGGATCTGTGTCGGTGCACGTCATCTTACTGAATCCGGGTATGGGTATAGTATCAAGTAAATACGGATGCCATACGAGTTTCTTCGGGTCATTTTAATGAATAGACTCGTTGAGGGATTAGCCAGAGATTAGGCAGAGCTAGTAGAGGCTAAATATTAAACATCCAAAGCAATACTATGAAATTTAAGAACAAAAAAACTATGATTTCATCATGTCCAACTATACTTGCTAACAAAGATCGGAAAGAAAGTTACAACGAGCTAGAAACCTTCATTCCAAGAATTACAGTACTCGGAATTCTAAAAAAAAGAAAAGAAAAAATAACTATCAAAATCACTCAGTAGTACGATTACAAGGAATCATTCCCTTCTACTAATTATAAAGCACTAAGATTACTTATAACCCAGAGAGTAATTATAATAAAACCTTTTTGGTTTTGCATAACAACGATGTTGAGTAACAATTTGGTTCCGTCTCCAGACACAGTGAACCCTCAATTGGATACGGTTACGGTTGTATCAAACCTTTCGAAAATCGCAAAGCAGATCCTTCTTGTACGCAAATGTCTAAAGCAACAAAGCTTGACTACTGATCCCCTGGTTAGGCAATTGTATTGAATATACTTGTTCCACCCAATTGTGAGAACGTAGACGTGATTCTTGGACCATGTCTCAAATTTCACGTTAAATTTTACAAGATCATCGTTATAAACTTTAACGTTTAAACCACCTTCATACAGATTTTCTAATTCGATGTCCGTCATCAATCCTCTGACTTTCTTAACAAAATGTTCAGGAAGCTTAAACCTAACAGTATAATCATGTTCCAACAGTGTTTTGGAAGTTTCTTCTAATCTACGAGCTCTATTATTGATGGAACTCATGATAGTATCATACCCTTAATCTATGATTTGCACGAACAACTGCGTCTTCTCTTTGAATTTCTGAATCGTTAGTTGTATGCACCAAATTCGTAACTGCGTCTCGATTTGTGGAAGTAATGTCTTGGGATGGATGATGAAAATTCCTGTAGGTTCTTGAATTGCGGTTTTGCAAGAAACTTCCTCTCATTTTTCTTGAACTGAAACTAATCTGTAGTTAATTTTCAAAAACTAAGAAGACAAGAAAACCAAGAAGAGAAGAAGAAGAACTTGTTGTTTTATTTATAAGGAAAAACTGGTTTCAAGAACGAAAATTGGCGTGTGTTTTTTTTCTTTGATGATCACTGAACGAGCATTGTTTGCAAACAGGATTTTTATAGGAGAATCAAACTCCGGAGAGCCGTTGATTGATATCGACTCACATGTCACCGTTGATAACCATATCATACGGATCGGCCAACAAGCAGAAACCCTTGCCCTTCAATACCGTGCAGCCAAATGGCGGAACCAAGTGGTCTGGCCCACCTTGACTCCTCTTCGGTAATTTTTCTTTTTTCCACTGTATTAGATTTTAACCTACCAAAAATTCCTTTTTCCTTTACATAGTTTAACCTATCATAATTAACATTTATACCACTTTTTTATTTTTTTTTTATTTACGTGAGTCATTTGTACCACTCTTTATTTTCGATTTATAACCTCCATAATCATAAACACCAGAGGATATGTACCTTTTTCGCAAACACACAATATTTTGAAAGAGATTTTATATTTCGATCACGCAATACTTTGGTAATAGCTACACTAAAATTAATATAACAGTGTCATTGTAGTACAATGATAAAATCACTGGGTGAGAAATCAGTGAGCCGAGTTCGAAATTCGCCAATACCAAATTCTTAGTATGTAAAAAAGATTTATTTTCCCTGAACAAGGTACACCACAAGTAGTTATCAGTGATGGAGGATCACACTCCAAGAAATTTTTCCCCCACCTACCCATAATTTTTTAAAAAGTACAACGTCACTCAGCAGATTGGTACACATTATTACCAAGAAACTAGTGTGCAAGCTGAAATTCCGAATTGTGAGATTAAATCCATCCTTAAAAAAACGTAAACAATACAAGATAATATTAGAACTTAAGGCTCAAGGACGCACTCAAGTGTATAGAAAGACATGCAATTCTTGGTGTATCTCTAAATTGGTTGGTCTATAACAAAGCTTTCCCGCTTGATCTTGAACATAAGGATTTCTAGGAGGTAAAAATGTGCAACGGAGCATAATATAGTGTAAAAACAACGAAAGATAAAATATAATGAATTATGGGGGATACATTATCACGCTAATGTGATATCGGATTCCGAGTTACGTAACTGATAATCCGAGTTTCTATAGGTAATTTTCCGACATAACAATTATCGGAAGTCGATAACGAAAGTTTATCAATAATTATTATCTTCACTAGCCTTTTTCCTCTTGGTGCAATTACTAGTCTTACGAAGGGAACAATTTTAAATTCAACAGTCACAGATTGAAGCTATTTTATGAAAGTTTCTTAACGAATAATATGGAGTGATCAGACTTAAGGATTTGCTCTTTCTAGAAAGTGTTGGGTGTTCCACGTCGGTCAAGCAGTATTAAACCAAACGCTGCCTTGGAGGAAACCCATTGGTTTTATATTTTTATCTTTTATATTTTATTTTTAAAAATAAGAATCTTAATTTTCATATCATTGTTTGGTTTACTATCTTAGGTTTTAGTTAATTTACATTGAGTACAATATGAAGTTTAAGTGCGGGGAAGTGGTTAATCTTATAGATTTTCAAAGTAGTCACTTTTGTAAGAAAATTTTGAATTTTCGCATAATAACCTTCAAATTTTAGAAACTTTTGAACTATTATGGATACATACTAACCAACCTAGGTAGGTAGAAACTCAACTCTTGGCCATAGGAATTGGTGTATCCGGAATGACCATGTTCCAATACATAGCTTGGGCGTTAGAAATAACATGATAGCCATTGAACAATTAGGAAAGGACTTATGCAAGCATATCAAAAAATTGTCATATTACTTCCTACTTTTCACTAGTATGTAACCGATGCTATGCATTAGGACCGGTGGGATCATCTAATTGAGCGTGGAAAGGCTTCGTCTCGCACCCCTGGTCAAAGGCATTAGATTTTTCTAAAAGTGTTTGATCATTTTAAAGGAGTATTTATAGGTATCTAATGATTTAAATTTGGTTTTATAAACCTAAATTCATGTATTAATTTTATAGAAAGATATTTAAATTATTAAAAATAAACTGAGTCCATAATTTTTGGGTTTTAAATAATTTTATATGCTTATAACTATTTGTAACTAAACATAGCTACTTTTTGTCCAAATTTTTTTAGTTAACAAATTGTCCTATCCAACGAATTTATCTGTAAAAGTTTTGGAGAATATTTATATCGTATAAAATTTGTTAAATGTAATTTTCAAAAGAAAATAAAAAAAAATGTGAGCAAGAAGTGTGCATGCGGTATTATTACACATATAGTTTATTTATGTCGAGATTTATAAGTTGATCAATGTAACAATACTATGCGTAGACCTTGTCAGGATTACATGTTTGCTAGCGGTGTTTGAACTATTACTTAAGCGTACTTCCATGATACAACTTAATAGGTCTTATCCAAGATGGATACTGGTCCCAAGAAGAACGCCACAACAACACTGTTATTAATTATATCATTCACATACATTTAGTTCAAAATTACCATTGTTTGTTTTAATTTTTTTTAAAACAATTTACTATTGGAGAATATAATATGTTTCAAAAGTGATGTTTTTAAAAATAAATACTCATGATATCTATAATGTTTAAGTAAAAACTCTGTTGTCTTCTTCATCTATCGTGACCAACGGTTGATGTCAGGATCCCTCTCCATAATATCGTCCATTTTATCGTTATCTTCATCCAGTTCGATTGATGTTGGCATGTCATTATCGTTTTCTATAGTGTCTGGAGTTGTGCTTACCCATTTATTTTTCTTTAATATATATGCTTTAACCGAAGCATTATCATAATGAAATATTTCATGTGGTTTTGGAGTGAGATATATGAAGTTTCATTCTTCAAGTATATAACTTGCGTCATGCATGGGGTCCAGTGGTAGTTGTTGACTTGGCGCGGTGGGGAGAAGATGCATTAGAACATGTTAAAATTTACTCTTTGTTGGTAGATTCTTTTCCAAATTGACATCATTTGGTACTCAATATATACATATTGTAGGAATATTTAAGTTATGTAAGCAAAACAATGTTGATAATGAATAAAAAAATTAATTATAATATTTTAAAACATATATGTACTGTAAGGAATACAAAATCTTCTTATTCATATTAAAAGATGAAAGAAAAGAAAAATACTAATTCTATTGTACAATGTTGAGTTTTAAATTATGGTCACACGAAAATCTCTGCGTATAGTCTATCTTATTATGCAACTTAATATGGTTTGTAAATAAAGGTTTCCTCCATTATTCTTTTCATGGACTGATACGCAAAAACGCATTTTTAGAAGAAACGAGAACGAATAGTATAACTAGTATTGTCAAATGCCATAATTGGAATTGTTAGAGCACTGTTTGGTCGAACTCACAAGCGTCGTTATCTCAAGATTGTTTGTCAAGTTTAGTTGATAAAAGCTACATTATTTATTTCTAGTCTACCTATAAGAGTCTCAGACTAGGATAAAATGTGTAGTTGGGCTTTAGACTTCACGATGCTTAAAAATGAAGATGAAGATCTACTGGAGAACTCGGAGGAATCTCATCAACAAAAGGTATGTGGAGACTAAAATTTATCTATTACTCAGAAGTCTATCTTATTCTATGCTATCTCCTATTGAGACAAAGTGGTATAACTATATAGACTTTTGTATTATACACATTTGATATTTCAAGCTGAGTTTAACTCGCTTATCTATTTCTCGAAATGGTGTTAGTATCTTTTTTCTTTAGCTACGTTCATCGTTATTCTTGACATGTTTAGTTGAAAGCAATTTATTTGTTGGAAGCTAAATTATATGTCAAAAGATGATCATGTGAAAATTTCCTTGAAACATCTTACATGATTTGTGTGAGACAATCATTTGATATTCGGAAAGTTTCGTATTGATCATTCGATCACTTGAAAATTGCTCATAAGCTAAAGGTTTGTGTGAGACATCCATTTTCTTCTTCAAAGAACGTTTCAATGATTGAAATGGGAGTTTAGAGCTAAAACCCATGTGCAGATACATCACAGTATGCGTACCTAGTATCAAACTATTTTAGTATGATTCAGGTCCTGAAACCAAGTTTGCATACTAGCATGTGAACGTTTTTAACTGAGAAATCCGGGAACTAAGTTTGCAACTGAGAATTGTCAACTACATTCCAGTCCGAAGTTATCTTGTAATAGGCTAGTGTATGTAGCGGATTAATACAATGTGGTGTTCAAACCTGGACTAGGTACCGGAGTTTTTCTGCATTTGCGGTTTCCTCGTTAACAAAATTTCTGGTGTCTGTTTTAAATATTTTCCTCATTATATTTGTTTATATAATTGAAATATCAAAGGTTGTGCATAGTTCAATCAATTGGGAAATCCAACCTTGTATATTGGGTAGTAATTGATTGACACTTGAGCATTAGTTTTTTATACCGTTCAAGTTATTTCTCATATCAATCAGGCTCACAGATTCATGTCTGTTCGATTTTAGATGTATTGAGAAATAGAGATACAACTCTTGGATATCTTTCCTCGATTGATTCTGACTGTCTGGTTGATTCTCTTGGAATTATATTTGGAGTTAGTTTCTTGAAATTATATTTGGAGTTGATTCTATTGGAAAGCGAAATATTGGTTGTGATTGTTAGACCCCTGCTTTTTCAATTGGTATCAGAGCAGACAAACACATTAAATACATCATAAGTATGTCTTTATAGCAATATGACTCTATGGGAATAAAAAAAGTCTCTTTAAACACTTCACCAGATTTAGATCTACTCAACTCCAAGTGCCCTCTAGAAACAATCGATGAGGTTGAGTATCTTGATCTAGACAATGTTATCAAAGATCTTTGTCCAGAGAAATATCGATTGATAATGAAAATTGATGGTCTTCATTGCAAAGTTTATATCAAGAACTCCAATATTCGAGAATCCTATGAAGAGGTAGTTAATCTCCAGAAGAAGTTGGATGAATAAATCCAGATCAATACTGATCTTGTTCCAGAAATTGCAAACTACATAGAAAATAGTTGGGTTTGGCTTCATATTCCCAGTGAAGTCTTTAAGTCGTTAAACTATAATGGTTTTAGGAAAAACCTAGGTTAACGGAGAATCGACTCTAGTCGCAACTAATATCACACAAGAGGTGTGTGGATTAGGTTTCCTAGTTAATAAAGTTCTCCCTTATATAGTCTTCAAATCATGGTTTGCAATCAATGTTACCTTGGTAACAAATCATTCAATATTCACCGTTAGATGAAAACCTTATTAGATTCAAGATAATATATTTCAACCTTTAGATTTTCTTAACTTGTTACTCACATGTGAAATATACCTTCATTTAGATACGGGTAACCATACCTGAACGTGTACATTTAGTTGGATCAACAATAATTAATCGAAGTTAGGCATGTGAACACTTTCATACAACCTTGTTCATCTTAATCACAACTAGTTCAAATGAATCAAATGAAACTAGTTATAGAGTTATTCAATTGTTTATATTCTCATAGAAGTATACAAGACACAATCGAAAAAAAATTGGTTTTGATTCACTTGAATCAATTCATGAACATCATAACCATGGTTTGCAAAGATTGCATTCCTCACTATATAAATGTATTTGTCCATGAGTATATAATCATATTTAACAAACTATAGAGCTTAACCCACTCAGGTATGCAAACGGGTATGCATATCTAAGTTCCCGGACTAGGTTTTGTTCGCCAGTATACAAACGGGTAAGCATACTGTCGTTCATGACCAAACTCAGTTGAAATCAGTATGCATAGGGGTATGCATACTATAGTTCCAAGACTTCAACTGTTGAATCAGTACGTATACGGGTATACATACTTAATTCTCGGACTTGGAGTATGCTTGCAATAGTTAGCATACAACTATGCATACTGTGCTATATCCAATCAAAGGTTAATTGTCCTAAACTCTATTTTAATCATTGAAACATTTTTGGAAGACTATAATAGCCGTCTCACACAAACTATTAGCTTCAAAGTAATACTAAACGTTCCGAGTCTACATCAAATGACTGTCTCACACAGATCATGTAAGATACTACCAGGAAATTTACACATGATCATCTTTTGACTTTCGTCAAGAATAAAAGAACTTGGTTAAAGGGAAAGCTTACCAACACATATTTCGAGAAAGATATAAGAGAGTTAAACTCAGCTCGAAATATCAAATGTGTATAATGTAAAGTCTATATAGATATACGACATTTGTCTCAATAGAAGATATAATAGAAATAAACTTTTGGATGATAGACGAGTTCAAGTCTACGTCAAATGACTGTCTCACAAAAATCATGTAAGATGTTACCAGGAAATTTACACATGATCATCTTTTGACTTTCGTCAAGAATAAAAGATGAACTTGGTTAAAGGGAAAGATTACCAACACATATTTCGAGAAAGATATAAGAGAGTTAAACTCAGATCGAAATATCAAATGTGTATAATGTAAAGTCTATATAGCTATACGATATTTGTCTCAATATAAGATAGAATAGAAATAATCTTTTGGATGATAGATGAGTTCAAGTCTCCATATACTTTTTCTTGATGAAGTTCCACAAGCTCCCCTTAGTAGTTCTCCTTCTTCAATCGATGAACGTCGTGAAGTCTAAATATCAATTACACATTCTATCCTAATCCGAGACATAATTATAAGTACACTAGAAATCAGGACTTGAAGTTTTGAAAACTAAACTTGAAAAACAAGCTTGAGATAGCAACACTTGCGAGTTCGAACGAGTAATGCTCTAACAATCTCCCCCTTTATCAATTTTAGTAAAAAACTATCAATACATATGGATTAAAAAAAAATCAACTTTATAGCTTCTCATCCAAATGCTTGATATCCTTGGTTCTTCAACATTACTCGAAATCTTCGTCACTTCCAAGTACTCCAGTGATTCTGAACATGTTCAACTCAACATCATAGTTGCTGAAGATCCGTATCCATAATAATAAGAAAACAATTGTTCCCAATTATTGTTATACAGTGTCATAGTATTATTACACATCATCAAAGTTTAATTGTATCATAAATTTGACAATAATAATATGGTGATATGCATCATTGCATCTTACTCAGTAATTCATCTCACAATGAAAACCACTCCCCCTTACATAATGATTCGTAAACCATATGTATTTGTAGTGTGAACTACAATATAATTCTCCCCCTTTTTGTTAATATAAATTGACAAAGGTACGAAAAATAGTAGGATTATAGTGAAATTCTCAAGAGATACTTCATTACTAAAGAGAATATCAACTTTGTTTCGATGATTTCACATAGTCGAAACTTAGTGTATTCATCAAAGAGTTTATAAAGATACAAGATAACTCCTACAATATTCCGCAACCGCACTCCCCATAAAGATTTGGCAATTAAGAATAAGTTCAAAAAAAAAATAACTTTCCCCCATAAAATGTCATTCCCGAAAGAACAACAAGAGCGACCTTACTTTTACAAGAAAAGAAGGATTTCTTTGGACATTAACAAATCACATGAGACATGAATTTGTATCCAGAAAAATTGATTAAATTAACCAAAATTAACCTCAATGATTAATTTAATTGGAAATTCTCAACATAAGAAAACTTACAGAGCCATACAGTATTTTCACATAGAAGTGGACCGGGGAAAGATCAATACTGCGGAATATCAAAGATTCTTTCTATTTTTCATCAATATTTGCATAAAGATTTCACATGCTTAATCTTTGCAATCAAAAGTTCATTATTTTCCATTAATATTTGCATAATGACACAATAGACTTAACTTTTGACATATATGGGACTATACTTTTCATGGTTTTAACACATTTAGCAATTTAATTGAAAGATAGAATTATTCAAGGCTAAAATACCATTAAACTTTCCATGGTTTTAACACATTTGGTTTATAAAAAACAATACAAGGAAGAGCAAGATTCATTATCAAAGTTTAAGACTTAATTACAAGAGCAAAGAAAATCAAACGATGAAAAGTTTTTGAAATTTATGATACCAATACATTACAAGTTGTGAAGATTCAAGCAGTAAAAGTACTTATCTCATGGTCACTGACCTATCACCTGCATACACCCACCAACAGTCGCAGCTGCATTTGAGTTCCATCTTCAACTCCCAACAACAACTTCCATCCATCACCAACTTTCCACCTGTTCGCAGGAAACTATTTCAGCAGCAATCTTTGCACTTCGCCGTCACCATTCCATTATTACTATGCCATGTTCGCATAAGTTCCACCAGTCAACCTGCTGCTGTTGTTAGGTCTGTCGTACCTTAAGATATTAGGGTATATGGATGGTCTTATATCAGCAAGGATATGTGAAACAACAAAAATCTCAAAGAAATCTTGTAAGGAATCGCCAACAAGAGAAATATGGATTAGTAAGTTACAAACAACTCAAAAGTCTTTGATTTTGAAATTCAACCTGCTATTTGTTTCTTGGCATGCTGATTTTATAAACTGTCTTAAAAAAATTTTTTCTTTCAATATGCAGGTCGACATACATATTTTTGGATAACTTAAGTTCCCCTGTTTTTAAGGTTTCTAATCCCTTGAGCTCTTTATACATGTTTTCACGATTTCCTATTCTACCAGTATTTTATGTTTGATTTGTTTTCCTGGCATGCTAATTATCATTGTTTTTTTCCCTGGCATGTAATAGTGCTCGCGAAGAAGACTCCCCTAATGAAGCT
The DNA here is from genome assembly GCF_003573695.1 of Papaver somniferum. Classification (NCBI taxonomy): domain Eukaryota; kingdom Viridiplantae; phylum Streptophyta; class Magnoliopsida; order Ranunculales; family Papaveraceae; genus Papaver; species Papaver somniferum. Next base: position 473,558 of record NC_039367.1, read on the forward strand.
TTTTGGATGTATGTGGATGCTTGTTCCATCCTTGAAGAAGATGAAAAGGAGAAAATTGTCTTCGTTCTATATCATGTTGCTTCCAATGTTTATATAAAGCTTGAAAAGTAAGAAATATGTGTTGTTTATGTTATCTCTTTTGTATTTTCCTATATTTTTGACTGTTTGTAACTAACAAATCATTACCTTGTTTTGGATGAGGCTGACAAAATGTTGGACATGGGTTTCGAGCCACATATAAGAGAGGTCCAGCTTCTTACTTGAACTCCCTACTTTTTTTATTTCTGTTTTTTTGGTTGTCATGAGCGTCGCATTTTCAGTGTTAAACCGTGTGTATGCTTGTGTCTAAATAATACATATCATTTATTGGTTACCTTTTGGCTTTCAGATGATGTATTACCTTTTTGTTGAAAGGAAGGTAATGATCTTTTTACATGATTAATGACTTGAAATTTTGAAGCGCCTATGAGATGCTGACAAGTTATGTTAACATGATGTTTCGGAATTGGGGTGATGAATTTGTGGAATCCCTGATATAGCAAGGTGTATGGGTTGTCGTAGGCTCAAACAATTAATAAATATATTTCCCACTAATTAACTGGTAGTATAACGCTAGTAAGAGATCGTTCCCACGGAGAGCTGTGCAATTGATATGTTATTTGATCAACAAGATAAAGTAAATAACAAAGAGGGTTTTGGTTGTAATATAAATTATAAAGAAAATAAAGAAGAAAAGAGATGATCAATGAATCCTTCGCCGTTACCAAGCGTTAACAAGATTAGAATACTTATATATCGTTCGTAAGAACCATTCATAACCAACCGTAGAATAGCAGCTAGCTCATTGCTATCCCCAAAACTCATTATACCACGAATACGGAAGCTCTCCAATATCATATTCTATTCGAGCTAGCCACCAAGTAGTAGCTCACTCAAGGTGTAATCCAATCGAATGCTTTAGGCTTTGTGAATTAGGTTGATCCCAGTAGTTGAACTCTTAGATCAAGGTCCACTTGCTGGTGGTGTTTTCACACACGATTCCTCCACAAAATCCTCTATAAAGTCTCGTTATTTCTACTTGTGTAGAGAGTTATTCGACGATTACTTATCTCCTAACTTCTGCTAGCAATAAAATGATCAATAAACTAATCTAGTTGCGCACCCAAATCAATCTAAGAGTCCATCATAAACCCTAGAAATAATGAAAACAAACTATGATGATAATAACTCCCAATAGGTTTTTATTATTAATAAAGCTTCACGCTTAGAACATTGAATTCATCCCTAATCAACAGAGGATTTAGCTACTCATATTACAAAGAAGATGAATAATGGTGGTTTCCCCCTAAAGGGGTAAACCCTAGTTTTCATATTTCTTCTCTCCAAGACTTACAATTCCATGACCTAATGATATGATTTTACATAACCTAACACCTTTTTATAGGTTTACATTGCTTGGTTTTCCCATATCCTAGTCGGTTAAGGAACCCGACCCAAATTAACGAAATAACGACACCAAACATGCCCTTAGGACTTCCAAGGCGTGCATACACGTTTTCATAATTGTTAAGTATGCGTACCTCAAATTCTAGCATAAATTTTTGGAACTTAGGTATGCGAACCCGTTTGCATACTTTACTGTCTTCGGTATTCGATAAAAGCTCGTTTTGGCCACAACTTCTTCGTCCGAACTCAGAATGACCTCACTATTCTTGCATTACTTTTATCTTTCAATTCTATTCAAGATGGGGATGAGAAATACTTAATCCGAATGATTTAAACTCGTTCTTTGTACTGTCTCTTGATTTTGAGCGTTTTGCTCCTTTTCGTCGCAGTTCTTCCAATTATCTTGGACTTGGGCACTTGGATACATGGGTTACTTATCTTCATAGCTCTTTTCAGCACTTTGTAGCTCCTTTTTGGATGATTCAATTAATGGAGACAAATAAGAGAAAACAAGAGTAATAATACGAAAACATGCAAGAATAATAGCTAAAGCAAGTATGGAATGTTATAGACACATTTTTGTGTCTAAGTTGTCCTCAATTTTATGTATTGTTGGTACTCGATTTCGTACTTATTATGGTGTTTTATGTGCTTGTAGGTATTTTTGGGGAAATAAACATTTTTGGAAAATTCGACTCGAAAAGATACTCGAGGCACCCCCGGAGGACATTTGCTAAATGGACCCCCACTTCGGATAAGGGGCACTTAAATTACTAAGGGGAACCTAGTTGATATTCACACCCCAGGACACCCCATATACTATCGGCACCCCTACCCTGGATAGGGGTACACCTTCTTCTTCATTTCAAATACTCAAAATTGGCGGAAAATCTTGTTTCAAAAGACACGAAATTAGGGTTCGGATTTTTGAGGTGTTCCAGTGAGACTCAATAGCTGAAATTGTTTCAAAGTTTTGATTAAGCATCACGGACATGGTAGGGTCGTCGGAATCAATTAAGTTTGTCTGGAGAATCGTTTGGGAGCAAAACAGGGAAGTGTTGTTTCTCTTGGAAAATCCGAGAATGTTGTTTTGGATTTGGAAGTTATTTAGAGAGATTCAATCGATAAAATCTGTTGTGTTAGGCCTATTTCATCTAAACATGATTGGTAAGTCCATCAAATTCGAAGCAATAGGGTTGCAACGTGGGATTGAAGTGAAACAGAGGTTGAATGATACTCGGGATTCTGTTGGGATGTGTTGGAAAGATTGCGAGTGTTTTCAACGTGCTGACTCATTATTCCATGTGTTTGCAGCATGTTTAAAGCATGTATACACTTTTTGACAGCGTTAGAAGACTAGAAAGGGAAGAAAACATTCTCGATAATATATTCTTTACTGCCGAGTAATGGAAGAATTTTTGGAGTAATTGAGCAAGATTTCTTAGGGTTGTTGCATATATAAAGGGTGTTGGTGTATCACATAAGGGGACGGAGAGTTTGGGAAAGTTTAGAACATTACAAGAATTTTTGGAGTAATTGAGCAAGATTTCTTAGGGTTGCTGCATATATAAAGGGTGTTGGTGTATCACATAAGACGCACGGAAGATAGTCGTAATTGCTACAGTGTATACGAAAGTTCCGAAAAGTCTTACATGCTACAGTAAAAGTGACAGTTACAAGCTATCGTTCTTTGTAATAGTTCGGTTTGTAACAAATATAATTGTTACGAACCCGGTTTTAATCATTTTCTCCAATTTTTATCATTTGTAAACACTTTTGAGCAATGAAATCATATTTTGAGCGTGTTTTCATGATGGGAGCTAAACCCAATCCTTGGGACGATGGAGAAAGCCATTGTTTCGGTAAAAGTGATACATTTCTGTTTTAAATTAATTGTTGCAATTTTATTATGATTTTGTATTGAACTCAAAATTGATTATATGATTTTAATTAGTTATTATTTTCTCTTGATAAAATAGGCTTGATTTAGGGTTTTGATATTCTATGCTTGGATTAAATCTATTCTTTTGAAAATCTACATTGAAAAGACGAGGGTACCCAAATATAAACACCTTTGCCATGTTCTTAGATCTCTTTCTTACCAATCTCCAAGGTGATTGTAAGCCTTAAGCAAACAAAACTTTTAATCACAAAGAAGTGTGTTTATGCCGATCTATAAAACTAATCAATCTCGATTGTCACAAAGATAAATCGGATTATAGTCGGATCCCTTTCTAGCCGAAACAAGTATGTGCACACCAAAGATTATGAACCCAAAAAGTCTTCTTTTTTCAAATCTTCTTTAATCTTCAATAAACACCTGCACACAATCAACTTGAATCTCTTGTAATCAATCATACACAAACGGAGTTGTTAACGTTGGATTATCACAAGACGTCTTTAGATCTACAAACATTCTAAGGATCCCCCTAGAAACTTCGATCTAGTTTGAGTGAATCCTATATCATAAGAGAATATTCTCAAGCATAAAGAAACTAGGTGCAATCAAAGATCAACCACCGTTAGTCAATCAAATCCATCGAGAACTAATAATAAACCACAATTATCTAGTTTCCTACCAACGGTATTAATAGAGCTTCTCAATCCCAAAGAAGTCTTTAAACTGAGCGTCCGTAAGAGATTTCTCCTAATTAGGGTACTCTCCTCTGTGATAGGCGGATCCACCAGTAACAACACAACTGAGGTAGTTTTGCTGGTTCTGAAGATTAGTTTGCTAGAACTTCAAACTTCGATTTATAGACAAGGAAGTTTGGACACCAAGGAATTTCCAAAATCGAATATTCTCAAAGATAAGCAATAAACATAAAATCAGTTTTCATAATTCCTGAAAATTCTTTGTCCAAATATTGACCGAAATTCCAATATAAAAATCTATAATTAGTAAATGCACATTACTAATTATTATTTTCTAAAGATATGTATTTAATTGTTGGAAATTAATACCATATAAAAACCAAGAAACCTTTAATTAAAAAGATTCGCAATCAATTTCGATTCTGGGATTCTCCTTAGCTATCAAGGAATATCTTTGAAAATTAATGATAAGAGTTACAACTCGTGTTCAAACAATGACGACATCCTTACTTTATAAGTCCGTTTTCATACCTAAAATATTGGAAACGATTTGCATATGATTCCCAAGAACTATGTGATTGATTATCCTATCAAATCACTAAACATGGGTATCACACGGTTCTACCAAAACAAGTTTCAGTTCTACCTCCATGTGAGTACTGTTCATAGTCACACTAGTTACCAAAACTCAGTTGACTATGTACTAGGATCAGTTTCCCACATACTTATGGTAACTACCTGTAATTTGGTGCACATGTGCATAGGATCGGTTCCCCCATCTTCTAAGAACTTGTTGCACACATGTTCATAGGATCGATTCACCTCACACTAATAACCTGTGGCACCTCTTACAAGGATCGGTTCCCATCTTGAAAATTTACCTGTACCTGTTACTAGGATCGGTTCCCCTTTCACTATATAAAATTTTTTATTTACAAGGTATCGACCATACCATCTTGAGTGATTACTTAAGATTGTTTTTATTAATAAAAGTTGTACCAATAACTTAAGTCAGGCATCCGTGAATAGTTTTACAAGAACATAAATAAGTTTATGATCGGTTATATACATCACACATATTGGTAGTTCAAATAGATTTGCAAAGAATAACATTACCAATAAGCCTACTGATTTACCTTTCGATCCACAAACAAGTTTGTAAATTTACTTCCTTTAAACGAATGTAAAAACACTATTTCCTAGGATGAAATCTTAATTCACACCCATACATAATCACAATATCATTTAAACGATTATGTCGATGTCCTATATACAAATTTAATGGTTAAGCAATAAACCTCGTATTGTGTTCCTTAATACTATGTCTATCTAGAGTTTCATACACAGCTTCGCAGTTTCGTTTTCAATATGCACGACATGAAAGATACGTTAGGAAATGAAACAGTTCAAGTCAAATATTATTAACCTCAATAGGAAGGATGATTGTAACCGTTGTATCTCCATACTTCTTCACCATTTTCAAATATTCATGCAATACTTGTAAGTCTCAAATAATACTTTCAAGCTAACCTATACGAAGTTAACTCTAGTAAATAATCAAGCGACTCTTTAAATGAGTTTTGATTCACTAAAATATGACAACCAAACTTGACATACCAACGCTTAGTGGTTTAACCGAGCAATTCTCTAACAATCTCCCCCTTTGTCAATTTTAGCGAAAAAACTCTTACATCATATGGATAAAAAAATTACAAGAATTAATTATACACATGCGCTTGATTCCAAGTTCAAAAGCACATAACCTGCATTAAATTCAATCTTCAAATTCCGCTGCTGACACCATAATACAAAGCTAATATCCCCCCTAAAGGTAATATAGGTAGATTTTCAATCCGCAAATCTTTGTTATTTCAATGTAGTACCTCATAACTACATATCACATAGTATGTGACCCCCTTAGTCTATGATTTCACCCTATTCGTTAGAATAAACATTTAACACAAATGTCCTTTCCCTTAGTGATACCAACTCATACAAAGCCAATACCACTTGTTTAGTCCATACATTTCTCACGCTTTTTGTCACAAAAAATGACAAAGAAACGAAAGAATAAAGGAAAAACCGTAAGGATCTTACAAATCTCACAAAGAGAAGTTGTAAACCTATAATAGTTGAGCACGAGGGTTTACACACCATCTTTAGATAACCAATACTAAAACTGAAACTACAAGTAATTCGATTTTAATATTTCATGTAGCAAACGATTGCACTAAGCAATTTTGATAGTTTAGCAAACCAAAAATCGACTAATCACTTAGTTCTTTGCTAAACCGATTGTACGAATGCAATCACTTGTTCGATAAGACCAAAATAAAGATAATAATTAACTAAAAATTTTTACCTGAAATTCAGCATCCTCACCCCCCCCCCCCCCCCCCCCCTCAATATATGTCATTAAGCGCAAGTTCACAAAGAACTCTCCCCCATTGATGTTGTCATCCTCCCGCCAAAACAAAAGAACAATAATAAGGACCAACCTTTACTAGAGAGGTTGAAAACCAGTTTTAACTTTGCGATGCAAAAGTTGAAACCTCGAAACACGTATGCTTTTATGCTAAACCAAAGATTCAACATATTGTGACTTTTTCACATATTGTTTCTACAGGAACCCCTCATGATCCTCTGATAAAGCCTACCAACATGGGCTAGAGATTAATACCGCCAAATCAAAAAGTCACCCAAACCACAAGGGTTAACATAGTTATGAGATCAAATATCAAGGTAATAAAACCGAAATCAAACATCCCATAAACATACATAGCAAAAATAAAAAGCATTTAAGCACAGGCTTTGTAATCGAAAACTATCACAAGAAAATATATAAAATAATAATTTTATTCATAATAAGATAGTTTTATTCATAATAAACTTTACAATTATTGAAAGCAACCAAAAACTGAAGTCTATTCTTTTTGGATTAAGTCTTCAACATACAAATTAATCTTCAGTGGCGCTCTTATTGTTTACTGACGTTTCATCAGTACTCAAGCTTTTGAAGCTTGTCTCAAGAAACTTGTCTGCAACCACTTCCTGCTTCTCAAACACCTCTTGTTTCATCAATTCTAATTTTGAGCCAATCTTGAAGTTAAATCGTCATGATGAGATTGGTTCTCAGTTCTTCAAAATCTTCAATATAGTGAATCATACTATCTGAACGAATCCGCTTGGTTTCATATGGATTTTGAAGGTTGTAAGCTAACATACAAGATTCATCTTGAGATCCGATAGAGCTATCAGAATCACAATCAGACATAATTCTTGGTATGTTTTTCTTTCTATATTGATTCGTTGAAAATCCTCAACCTTTTGAGCTTCCTCCTTATTTACTTTTGTAATGATGCGAGTTATCGGAGGCATGCTCGGTGATTTAAAAGGGATTTGCACAGGGTTTCAAAATACAGAAAAGAAATTGTATCCAGAAGGAAACACCCCTTTTTGGATCGTACCAAATAAAAATATACCTATAATATATTTTGTTTCCAAAGTCCGAATCTTCCCATACTGGAAGTCTTACTAAAAATCGAAAATCTCCAAAAATATCTATTTTTTTGGAAAATCATGATCATCATAAGAAAAAATTTAGCCATGGGAACCCATTTATCCATAGGTTGCAAAAAGTTTTTTCAATACAACATAAACTAACACAGTACTCTTTTTTCATGTGTATTTTATCATCCAAGGTCATGAGCACAAAAGTATGAGATAGAACAATCTCCATACAACTAGGTTTTAATGGAGTAAGACTTTTCTACCTTACATTGAATATCAAAAACATAGTTCATGTTTCTCTTTGGGAATTTCTGCCCAATATATTTTCTCCCAATAAGGTGATACTTCCTTGATCTAAAGTCATGATTAATCGGAGAAGCTGTACTGATGTGAGAATCTTCAGAGATGGACAAATCTCTCTTAATTTTATCAATGAGATTTTCATAAGATTTTATCATTCTAAGGATTTCCTTATCATGTACATCAACATGATTATTTGAAACAATTATAGGAAAATCCCGATTGTTTCCTTTGTCAGAGAATTTCTCTTCCCCCTTTTTCTGGAATCGTTCTTCATCAAAACAATTGTTTCGATATGGGTGAGGAGGAACCTTTTTCCAGAAATGATTATCAACTACTGTACTTGATTCCTTTGAGTTGATCTTATTGGGGTTAAATAAAATCTTCCTTTCTACTGAGGAGTGATCTTTCAGTTTCTTAAGACAAGAAACTTCTTTCAAAACTTTTACTACCATATTTTGAAGAAAGGTGAGTTTTCTGTCAAGTGACTGAAAATTATATTCCTTAGGATCACTTCTGCTGAATTTGTTCAAAGTTTCCTTTGGACAAGATTTTGTTTAATCATCAATAGATTTAGAAGTGGGTTTGTCATCTCCTTATGACTTAATGTAGTTGGGTAGACTACCATTATCACAATCTATAAAAGCCGAGCTAGGAATTTTTGTTTCCTCATTATCAGAAGAAATTAAAAAAACATCATCAGTGTACATTTTTGTGTCTAAGTTGTCCTCAATTTTGTATATTGTTGGTACTCGATTTTGTACTTATTATGGTGTTTTGTGTGTTTATAGGTATTTTGAGGAAATAAATATTTTTGGAAAATTCGGCTCGAAAAATCACTCAGAGCAACCCCGGAGGACATTTGCTAAGCAGAATCCATCTTTGGATAAGGGGCATCCATGGCTATCTATAGCCCAAATTCATTCTCAGCACCCATGGCTATGTGTAGCCCAAATTTGCCTTTAGCACCCATCTTCATCGTTTGAAACTGAAAAAGGTGGGGATATGAGTTTTGAAAACTCGGAGATTAGAGTGAATATTTTGGACGTGTTGAAAGGAGATTAAACATCTGGAGTTAATTCTTACGATTCTGTTTTGACTAAACAGGGTTAGTAATGAGCCTAGAACCAACTACTTTAGGACACATCGTCGTATTGAAGAAAATAGGAAAGCGTGTTACGTGGAAGATATTCTCGGGATTTTTAGTTATCTTTGGAATGATTTCGTGTGTCTGCAGCTCGCTTGACTTCATCAGAGACGCGTAAGAAGCGTTTTGGGAGAATTCGGCATCAACAGAAGCGTACAAGTGATAAAAAGGGAAATTATTTCCCGAGGAGAATAATGCATTGATACGATAAGATTTTGATGATTCGAGGTGTTGTGATGTATAAATAAGGTCCTTGGGAGCCATAGAGGGGGGATAGAAGTTTGAGAGAGTACAAAGCACATTACAGAGCGAGAAAATCAAGTAGAAGAAAACCACCATTTCTTCTGCTGTGAAGAACACGAAGAACATAAGACCCTTCGACACAGTCGTTCATGCAACAATAATCGTGACGGACTCCGAGCAGTCTTATATGCTACTATAACAACGACAGGTTACATATATCCTTCTCTGTAATTTTAATCATTCTCACACTTTCATCATTTGTAAACCATCTTTGAGCATAAATGAAATCAACTTTTGAGCATGTTTCCATCATGATGAGAGGCTAAATTAGCGCGTAATAAAGGCAATGTATAAAGCTATTTACACATGAATAATGGGTAACTATTTCATTTTCTCTAATTTTTAACTACAATTCACTCAATCACTGCGTTTGCAGATTTTTTAAATGTTTACATAATTTTCTTAATTACATGTGATTCAATTTGATAGATTATACTTTGTTTAATCAATTGATAGTCTATGCTTAGGAATACAATTAATATTTGAGAATATGTTTAATATTATTTGTGAATTAAGAAATAAAGAATTAAAAGGCTAACTAAAGTTATGAAATATTTGATATCATTCATTCATGTGTAATAGTGGATTCTAGTGTCTTTTATTTTCTAATATCTTGAATCAATTTTGCAATAATTTTTCTATTTTTAAGTTTTATAGTCAAAAATGTTGCTTTCACAAGTCTCAACGAACTCTTTACTAAATTCAATTGAAAATCCCATCAATTTTTGGCGTCGCCGACATGGACTTGTCTTTAGACTAGAGTTTTTAGATTATTTTTTTTTAGGTTTTTTTTTTTTTTTTTTTTTTTATTTGTTCTTCTTTACATTTTTTGGTTTTTGTCTTTTCATTACAGATTTTGGAATTTGGAGCGAAAGAAAAATTTGCCAAATATTTTGGTGAATACTTAAAGATTTGGAGTAAAAGACAAAGAGAAAAGAGCGAAAGAAAAGAGAAAAAAAAAGAGAGAGAGTTTATTTTTTTTTCTTAGATTGTATAAGATATCTTGGAATTTTCTTTTTCTTTTGCACTTTATTTTGTGGACTTTGACTTGAACATTTGGGACATTTTTTAACCCTACGGAAGGGTAGTTTAAATATAAATTATTTTTGCAGAGAAGGACAGCGATTACGATATAGCCTCGGCCCCTCAGGTTCATACATGACATAGGAGTCGTGTTCCGAGTTGACTACAACGGTTCATCCCCCGTCTGGAACGGGAGGTAATTTTATCTAAACACCCGCGAACCCCATGTCAGCGGCTTTAGTGTATGCCTTTGTTTGCATATATGTTGAGGAACTAAAAACGACTGCTTTAATTTCCTAGTAAAGGGAAGGACTGGACATATAAGATAAGGGTTCAGATTTCATCACCGTTCTCTTATTGCCCGCCTTAGGAAAACAATACTTAACGCGAACCTAAGCCTTAAAATTTGTAATAGAACGAGCCCGATAAGGTAACGAGCTTAATAGAAAGTCGTCCGAAAAATATTGTTACTGTTTTAAGCATACTTCGAAGTTCATGATGGTTTCTGTAAGTTGAATGCGCCTCCTTGTAATGCCAGTGATGCCTTGGGTATCAAAGCTCCATGCAGTTTCCCTCTTTATTCAATTTACTTTAACTAGGATTGATTCTAGAGGGGTTTTCTCTGATTGTAACTAATTCCTTTTCGAAAGAATAGAAGATGGTATAAAAACAATCTAAGTGGAGCCATCATGATTTTTGTTTCCTAGAAATCTTTAGGTTTGCTTTGGTGGAGTCGGCCTGTTGTGTGTTTGCTTAGAACCTCCCTTCCATAGAATTTTATTTTTAATTTTTGTTAGTGTATGCCAAAATCGATCGAGTCCATTAGAGAGCGTGCTTGGAAAAGAGATACTTTTGGCCGTTTGATTAGTGACGAGCCTAGAAGTTCTTCTTGTGGAAGCGGGGAGCTCGAAGACTCTTCTTTTGAGAGCCCCGTTTTTGGAAACTTCAGTTTTGAGAATTTAAGTGTTAGTGAGGAAAGTACCCCTAGTACTTCAGCTATACCAGCAATGGCTACTTTGAAAGATTACATGTACCCTACTAGGACCAAGCGAGCTTCGTGCATTAAATTGCCACCCTCTACGGCTAATTATGAGTTTAAACCTGGTATTCTTCAGATTATCCCAATACCCCCAAACTTAAATCTAACATTGTCCTCAATGTTCTAAAGATGAAATTAAAAGCATGAACAAGGAGAAACGGTTACTATTCGAAGCAAAAGAGTGAAGAAAGGATATTACCTGGTTGCATGAGATTGGGTTACCTCCCAAGAAGTGCTAAGTTTAAAGTCTTCAGCCAGACTAAGAAAAGGTTTAGTCAACTCGAACCGTATAACAGTAACCAGAATAACTGTGGGTCTTTAAAACCAAAAAGAGCTGACAAAAGGAGACTTCCACAAGCCAGAGAGTGATAGTCTTCCTTAAACAGATGTGTCGACCCTAATCTTCTAAAATAATTAGGTTTAGTCTCAAAACTTAATAATTGACACATTTTAAACTCATATGTTCCCAAAATTGGTAGAAACGTTTTTGGTGGGAAAAAAAAATCGATCTTGGTATCATAGCCTGGGTAAACCACATCAACCAGGATGGGTTTCTAACGACTGAACTTCCTTATGGACACTATTAGATTCAGGAAAACGTGTATGGAGATAATATTTTAGAATGGTCGAGGAATTGATGTCAAGTCCCAAGTGAGGGACCTTTTTAAGAGTTAAAGCACACGGAGAACGATAATCACCCCCAAACTTAGAGTTTTGGCGTCTCTAGATAGACAAGTCACAATTTCCTAATTTCTAGATCATCAGATTCTTGGAAATGGTCAATTGATTCTTCTAAGTTATTATCAGGTAGTGCATCTTTACTCATCTCTGCGGGTCTATCTTCTTCGTCTAAGATTATTGTTTCTAAGTCGCTAGACTCTAAAACATCATTTTCAGAATAGACCCGTTCCTCTAAACCACCATCATATAAAGGATTATGAGAGAAAGTTTCTAATAAAGGCTCATTAACTAAGGTGTTAATCAAAGTTACTTCCTCCAATCCATTAATAAGTTCATCAAATAATGGATTGTCCAATACTCTGTAGGCTAAAGGATCATGAACTACATCTTCTAAACGGTGGTATCCCTAATCAGATCCACATCCTTTTGAATAGGTGAATAATCATTAAAATTATTGGGATCTGAACCAGAAATAATATTATCATTATGAAGCTCAAATGGAGTAACTAGTTCCGGATCACTATGCCTACAAATGTATGATTCTTCATCAATATTATCTTCATCATAATCATCATGAACCTCATCTAAAGTAGTGTCTTTTATTCTAACCTCGTCCTCTAGATTAGGCAAATATTCACTATTGATATCAAGGGTAGAATTGGAAACACTATTTTAGAAATTTAGGTTATTTCAAGCAGCTTTTTTCTGGCACTCTAACAAAGACTTCTGGGCCGATTCACATGAATTCCTGACATAATCTAGGAAATCAGGTAAAGAAAGTTCACTCATTGCATTATTTTCGTCCATAACTAAGTTATTCATTTCTGCGAACTTATGTGCTGTCTCAGCTAACTTACGTGTCGACTCAAGTAAAGAGGAATTATCAGAATTTTGCTCGTATGACTGATGGTTGTGAGGATAATGATTGGGCTCACCATGATATGAACCATAACCTTGAAAAGATTGGTGTTCCCAACTACTATTCCCACCATGGTCATAAAACTGATGATGTCCATATTCAGATTCAGGTCGATACTCATTGTATTGGCTTCTATCGTACCAGTTCGACATTCTTAATTACAAGGGAATTCTACACAATCACAAACAAGGCCGACTCGACTCCACCAAAGCAAACCTAAATATTTATAGCAAAAAAAAAGCATGATGGCTCCACTTAGATTGTTTCTAGACTTGCTTCTATCTCTCGAAGGGGAATTCATTACAGTTTGATCAAACCCCTATGGAATCAATCCGAGCTAATGTGAGGAAACTTGAGGCGAGGGAAGCTCAATGGAGCTTTGATACCCAAGGCCTCACCGGCATTACAAGGTGGTACGTTTCAACTCATAATAACCTTCTTGAAATTTGAAGTGTGCTTAAGAAAGTATCCAATATTCTTTGAAAATTTTTCCTAGTAAGCGTGTTACCCTATCGGTCTCGTTCTAATCAAGTTTTAAGGCTTAGGTTCGCCTTAGGTTCCGTTCTCCTAAGGCGGGCAAGAAGGGAGCGGTGATGAAATCCGAACCCTTATCTTGTTTAGGCCAGGCCTTGCCCTTTACTAGGAAAATAAAGACAGTCCGGTTCTTCCTCAAACAATTAGCACCTTAAGGAGTACAGTAACTCGCTTGCAGGGGATTCGCGAGTGTTTCGATTGGACTTACCTCCCGTACCAGAAGGGGGATGAACCGTTGTCGTCGACTCGGGCCACGACTCCTATGCCGTGTACGAACCCGAGGGGCCGAGACGATATAGTAATCGTCGTCCTTCCCTGCACACAATTTATATTTAATTTTTGTTTAATTAATAATACCCTTCCGTAGGGTAAAAAAAAAATAATGTCCCAAAATTTAAAGTCCAAAGTCCATAACAAAAAAAATACAAAAGAAAAATAAAGTCTAAGAAAAATAAAAAGTCTAAAAAAAATAAAATACAAATATCTCTTTTTTTTTCTCTCTTTTTTTTTATCAAAATAAAAAAATAAAAAAATCTTCTATTTTCGCCCCTTTCGCTTTGCCTTTTACTCCAGTCTTTAAGTATTCACCATAAACTTTGGCGAAATTTTCTTTCGCTCCAACATCCAAAATCTGAAAGAAAAAGACAAAAACCCAAAAACGTAAAGAAGAACAAAAAAATAAAATAAATGATAAACCTAAAAAAATAAATCTATATACAAGTCCGCGTCGGCGGCGCCATTTTGTTGTAGTATTTCGATTGCGGTAAATAAGGATTCGTTTCTCGGACTTGAAAAGATTTTTAAAAACAAAAATATATACAAAATTTGTGACAGGATCAAGAGTTACTAGGACTCAGGATTCCACCATTAATCATTCATAAAACTCATATATTTATTCCCAAACAATTATAGCTCAAATTTACCAACTCTTATTCTTTCCAAGGTAGATTTTTAGAAGATTAATTTTAAATCTTAAGCATGACATATCAAAAGAATTGATCCTAAGCATAAACCATCAAATGAAATGACAATTAATTAAGAAAAATCTTAAAACAATTAATAAAAATTGCAAGTAGTCATAAAAGAATTAAATATAATTATCATATGCGTGAAATATAGCTTCCTCCATCATCCCAGTATTGGGGTTAAGCTACTCATATTAATCATGTTCTCGAAATACATTTTTATAGCTCAAAAAGTTGATTAAAAGATGAGAAATGCTAAAACAGAGATTCGCAATAGATATAAGCGTTACAATTGCGTTGTATAAAACAAAATTGAAGTCTAGGAAAGAACGACACAACCTCACCGCTGTAAACAACAACAATTCTCTGCTGCAGCTGGAATTGTTGAAGAACGACGATCTTTGGCCGTCCGTTCTTCTTCTTCTTCCTCAGCAGCAGCAGGAAGCTTTTCTGCAATGGCTGCTGGTGCTTCTCCTTCGCTCCTCTGGCTCTGTCTCGACCCCCCCCAAACACTTGATAAAGCTTCTATGAGACCCTAGGATGTTATTTATACACAACAGCATCATCAAATCCTCCGTAATAACTCGTGATAATTCTCATTCATTATGCAGTCAAGAGGATAATATTTTCCACGTACTGTCATAATCAAATATCCGGAGAGATTTGATTTCTCCCTGTTTACTGCGTATTATTCTTAGGATAGAAGTGAATCATGAGAAGATATTCTCCAAAAAATATCACGCATGTAATCAGGACCCGATATACTCTCACAAATATTCTTCCACTCTTTTTAGCTTATTACGGCTATTCTAGCCCAAGTTGATCGATCAAATTGATCCTACTAACTCTGTATAGTGTATTCAAGCCCATCCCAATCATTTCCAGCGATTGAATCTCCTTGAAACTCCTCCAACAATCCGACCCAAAATCAACAGCGTCTACATGCATGTTTCCCGCCAAAATTATTATTTGAATTTTTGTTTCCCGCCAAAATTGTTCTTGCTGTTTGATCAATTGGTGATTATCCAGCCAATTCTAACTGAATTCGATCACATCACTATCTCTGTTTAGACCATAAGAAGATACCCAATGACTTTTAGCTGTTTAGTCTCACTATAAGACCTCCAAAATCCAAACCCTAATTTGAAAGCACTATTCACCAATTTTCCCTCAAAAATTCAAATTTTCAAATTGTTGAAGATGGTGTCCCCCTAATCCATTTTGGGTGTCCCTTTAGCAATTTGGTCTGAAATAGTAATTTTTCTGGGTTCCTCCGGGACATTTCTGGGACGTTTCCTGTGCACTTCATGGGTGTCCTTAGTATTTTTCTCCGGGGTGTAAAACACTACTTTTGAGCTTATTTCGCCGCAAGGGATTATTTCTCTAAAAATTCCTACAAAGACATAAAATAACAAAATAAATACCAAATTGAGTACTAACAATACATAAAATTGAGATATATTAGACACATAAATGTGTCTATCAAAGACCTGGCTGAATAACCTACTATCTGAACCCATAGAAACATGGCAGAAACTTGTTGTTGCTTTCTATTTGAAATTCTACCCTAAGCATAAAACTGCAGATGTTAGGCAGAAAATTAGTTCCAGTATGCAACAAGAGGGAGAATCTCTTTATAGGTTTTTGGAGAGATTTCAATGATCTCCTATCCCAATATCCTCACCATGGGTTTGAGAAAATGAAACCATTAGAGATTATTTATGATGGTTTAGACTATTCGACCAAAGCCATGGTCGAGTCTTTGTGCGCTGGCGAGTTGAGTATGGAAGCATGTCATTGTTCTTGATACGTGGTAGAATATATGTATATTACTTCTGTAGTGGGGGTTGCATATATACAGATTTACTAGTAATCCATGTATGGATAATTATTAAAAACATTGAGAAGGTTATGAGATGTCTGAAAAGAACCTTAAACCTAGAAATACACTATATAAAAATGTTTTCTGCAATCCTTTAAGGATATTGCAATGATGATTGAGATATCCTCTTAAATGAATCCTCCAGGGGATAAAGTGATTATGTCATCTACTAGATAGAGGAACGACATACATATTAATCCAACATGATAGTGTCGCGGCTATTGCATGAGTTAAGCACCGTTATTTACAACGGTATAGTAGACATATATGGTGATATAAATGCATTTTTGATGCTATAACAATGGATTACATATGGTCTGAAAAGAGTTATCTTTGATCCTTTGACGAAAGGATTAATAACAAGGTGTGAATACATTTTATGGGATGATGTTGATGCCCATTGATAATTGAGTCATTCGTGATGGATACCCACCTAGAAATAGGTTCAAAGGGAATAATGATTCACAAATGATATGAACATAGTTGTTCGTAATGGACACCCATCCTATAACTCAAGATTCCACAAGTAGGTTCAAAAGGTAATCCCTACCTATGAATAGAGATCCCAAAATGTAGGTTCGAATAGGACTAAATCACGGATAATATGTATATACAGAATCATGCTTTTGAGAAGTCATCCCACAACATGATATCCTGAAGCGAGTTAAGGTTGAGTTTTTTGTTTTTAAAACTCTTAATGGTGTTTATACTCTATTTAGAGTGGGGTACATAGCTACAGGAGTACTCTTGATAAACTCACCTACATGGATGCGAAAATGCGGCCGCTTTCTATGAGAATATGGGCAGTTTTCTAGATCATCCATTAAACCGGGATTCAGGCACAGGGCGGTAATGTGCTGGTTTTAGACTTTACACTAGTAAGTTGTGGGTGTGTGTTAGACAATAATTTTATCTCCTAGAGTTCAAAGACTCATGTCCACTCTATGGTTAGTTTTTGAGAGCGTATAGCACTATGTAAAGGTTCAAAATCGAAAGATACCTTTATTTATGCACATCACTGTACATATCTTGCTCAATGTTTTAAAAATATAAGTAGGGGATTATTGGAATATATGTTCTAAAACAAAATTAATTTTGATTTATTGTTTTTTGTTAATATTTCTTTTAATAGTCTTAATGATCTTTATAAAATAAATTTATTTCTAACCTTCCATATGAATCTCCTTATTTATCGATAAATTTTGGATCCAATTTCGTGCACACTCCTCTAAAAAGTGTGCACGTAACAAGTCAATAAGATTCGATCTCTAAACCGATAGTTTTTTATTCTGGTTATTTTTTCCTGGTTTAACAACTAAAAGACCTGGTTATCAAATCATGTTAAGAAATATCAAGCCGTTTTTGGTTAATGGAATCCCTCGATGTTATGGAAGTATGCGACAAAGATGATTTAGATTTTCTAATTAAAAGGGTCTTAACGGTATGAAATCATTTGTATTTGTAATCAACCTTGGTTGTTTTTGTTTTAGAGTTTTTATAGATACTGATCTTACTAGTAAATCTCAATTCATGGCATGAACTTAACCAAAAATGAATTTCAATTGTTAGAATCTTTGGATTTTAGGATGCATTAGATGGTACGGTATATTTATTTCCGTTATTGTATTATAATTAATAATAAAAAAATTGATTTTGTGGTATATGTACCGTCGGTTTAGAGATTAGATCTTATTGGCTTGAAATCTGCAGTGCACAAAATTAGACTCGTAAATTCTCAAACAATGTCCATTGACGACTGAAGATCCACTTACACCCCTGCTTTTATATTTAAATATTAAACGGTGGTGTATTCAACGCTAATAAGTTTGGAAAATATTTGTCTTACAAATTTTTATATACCCACAAAAAATAAACACAATCCCAAATGTTTAACTCTTCCATCTACTATTTATATTATCAACCGTCCAGTATCAAAAGAAGAAAAAAAAATGGATGATCGCCTTATTACGTGAATGTGAAAATCGAAAACTAAAACATACAAATGCGTTATAAGTTCTCAGAAAGTCGAGCTGTGTTGTTGCTTGAGCTCGAGTCAGGTGCCTCCATTGCTGGCCTATAACTCCTCTGAAGACTTAGAAGACTTTCAACATATGTTGCAGAATTGCAAGAGGGATGACCAATAAACACCTAAGGAGGAGGGTAAGGGACTTCCATCCCGAGTAATTTCAATTTTGCTGAAAGTTTTATTCTTCCGATTGTAAGAGTGAACTGAAGTAAGCTTTTGTTTACTCCCGCGACCAGAATAGCATTCTAAAATCAAGTACTCTGTTCCCGCGACACTGTGACAGCGAACATTACAATAACGCCAACAAAGAGGTAACATGATAATTTCTTTACTAGTATTTCTAATACTTAAATTTTTGCCGTAGTGAACATCAAGTATCCACAGGTCGACGATGTTATTACCTGCGCTTTTTTGATAGCCAGACGCCCATCCAATTCCATAAGATGAAAAGACTTATTGTGGGCAACTAAATCAAGGTCTGGCATAACTCTGTACTCCTCGCTTTTAACATCAAATGCCACTAGTACCGGATGGAGACCCTTGTAAATTATCCAATATATATAACCGTTCACATAAACAGAACCATGAATTTCTTTATGGTAATTATTTGACCGCTGTGCCTTATCAATCCTTCTCCACGCAGTGTCCTTGCCTAGAGTCAAGATCTCGCACATTCTGTAATACCCCCAGTACCCTTCGTCATCTTCACATGCTTTGTAGTCCCCGCACCCTTCACATTCCTGAAGCTCCCATCCATCTATGGACCAAAAACAAATCACTTTGTATTCCTTGGTTGTAGGATCAAATCCAAATTCATAAACGCGAGATACTTCAACTTCCGATAAGTCGCACCATCTCTGTATTTGTGCCAAGTAAGTTGATCTGATCCAAGGTGTTGCTTCTCCGGTGATGACATTGTATAGACAAGCAGCATGATCTTCTTTAACCTCATGGTCACGACCAACGCTGTCTTTTCTTTCTATTTTGTCGATTAAACAGACCATACCGTTAATCGGTTTTTGTACGTGCTCACAAGCCAACATATCGCTATTAGCTATGGGTTGGATGGTTGTTGCTACTGTTGTTATTTCTTTATGGGTTCTATCTGTGCACAGGTTGGATTTACAGTAACTCTCAAATTTAACGCTTTCGTCGAGAGGAAAAACCATCATGATCAAGGTGCGTGATATAGTTTTGCTGATCGAAAAAAAGAGATGTCGACTTGTTTGCAATTGCCGGCTGTGGTGTAAATCAGTCAACCACTGATCTTTTTCGATTAAGTTTTGCCAAGATCTGGATACGCATTTGAAACGGATGAGGGATTTCAATGGGAGTCTGCTCAGTATGTCGCATAGTATTTCATCGTTATAGCTAGCAATGGTAGCCTTCATCTTTTTCGTGGTCATGGCTGTGGGTGAAAAAACTTCTCCGGAGGAAACCCTAGAAAGGTTGTGAAGCTATTGCCAGTACTGCCTCTCTTTTTATAGTCTCCCTAGAACACAATTCTTGTACAACTCGGATTAAAGGATATTTTAGGAAACTAGAACAACTAGGAAACTGAGACCTAGGATCAAAAGTACACTGCAATGCAAGTAAAATTCAAAATGTCAACAAATGACTGTACAGTAATTCGTTATCTTCTGGCTCCTATCTCGGTTCTGCGTTTCCCATATCACAACGAAGTCTGTGTAACCGTATTATGCCGAATTATGGATAGAGCCTAACTATGACGAAATCACCTGCAGGACAGCTATAGAAAGGTAGTGCTGTATAAAATGCCAGAGACATGAGGCCTGCCATATGCCGATTGGGCACTAAAGAGCCATGGGCGCCCGACAGCCTGTCATGGGCTTGCTTGATCATTTTAGGTGGCCTGATTTGTGCTTTTGTCCAAATCAATACCCGGCTTGTTTGTGTGCCCGACGGTCAGTTTTTGTTCCGCCGTAGCTTTCATGACCACAATATCATGGTTTTTTTTGTTACATACCGAATCTAAAGACTTAAGGTCTAGACAGGTAAAGCTTTTATGTTAAAAGGTAAGCAAATTTTGTTTTCTATTGATCGGAACATATTTTTTTGAATTTTGTGAAACAAGTGTTTTGGTGAGGACATCTGACAACGTATCATTGGTTTAAAAAGAATAGGAAAAAATTAAAATAAGGAAACCGAATTCAATATTTAGGTGAAGACACATGGGAACGTATCATCTGACAACGTTCTTCGTTCTTGCAGCAGCAAAGAGTATTTTTCTGGGAATTCTTCTCAGCCTCTCCTGGTCTCTCTGATGCTCTATTCTATCTCCTATCACTTTCAAAACCTTCTAGTCGACCCAAGGAACCTTTATATACTCACATGCACCGTCAAATCCCTTACAATAACTCCAAATAATCCGTTTTTACTCGGAATAGTTTTCTTTATTTCCAAACAAAAATTTCCTGAAATAGCTTCTCCATGCGTTAAATCTCTCCCAGCACGTTCCAAATCGATTTTTCATGGCCCATAGTGTTGCTCGAGCCATTACACATCATCAGAACACGCATCAATCCTTCCAGAACTCGTGATTCTCTCCTTCCTGTACGTGCATCTCTATTTTGGGCTCGTGAATTTTCTAGCAAATTGTAGCCAATTCTGGGCTAAACGAACACTCCCACTAGCTTGCTTATGTCATATCACAACTTCCCACAAAATTTCAGCGATTGAATCGCACCAGAACATGTTCATCTTCACGATTGATA
Source organism: Papaver somniferum (assembly GCF_003573695.1). Taxonomy (NCBI): domain Eukaryota; kingdom Viridiplantae; phylum Streptophyta; class Magnoliopsida; order Ranunculales; family Papaveraceae; genus Papaver; species Papaver somniferum. The sequence goes on from NC_039367.1 coordinate 494,663, forward strand.
ATCTGACAGAGTTGAATAATTTTCCCGCCAAAATGAAAACTTGAATTTGAGAAGAATGTACCACTTAACCATAGCTGGGGTGCGAATAGCAATTGGGGGGAAACATTAATTTTTCTTGGTTCCTCCGGGACGTTTCCGGTGCATTTCTGGGTACCTCCGGTGCATTTCTGGGTGCCCTTAGTAATTTTCTCCGGGGTGTAAAACACTACTTTTCGAACGACTTTTTCTACACAAGTGTATTTCTCCAAAAACACCTAAATAAACATAAAAACACCATAATAAGAAAAAAAAAGGGTACTGACAAAATACACAAAAGAGATGAAAATAGACACATAAATGCGTCGATCAAATACCCCGAAACTTATTATTTGCTAGTCCCGAGAAAATCAAAACTACAAAATAAAATCCTAACTCACTAGGTGTCCCTAGTGACCGAGTTAATCTCGGAAGGGTTTACCAGAAGTTTACCCACAAAACCTTTACTCCAGACCCTAGCCGTCTGCGCAAAACCTTGGAAGGCACTAAAAAATCTCCTTGATTGGCATACATTCTTGTCCTTCTGCTATATTTCCATTTTGTCAAGGTAGTAGTTACGATTATGTGTGCACAGCAAGTCTCTCGGCCATGAAGCGTAGAAGTTGTTCTGTCCCTGTTTGTTTCCAATTGTGGCCTTTCCTTCACCGTCTCTGCTTCCTAGTGTAACAATGTGACAATACATAAGAACCATGACTTGCCGTATGGATCTGTGTCGGTGCACGTCATCTTACTGAATCCGGGTATGGGTATAGTATCAAGTAAATACGGATGCCATACGAGTTTCTTCGGGTCATTTTAATGAATAGACTCGTTGAGGGATTAGCCAGAGATTAGGCAGAGCTAGTAGAGGCTAAATATTAAACATCCAAAGCAATACTATGAAATTTAAGAACAAAAAAACTATGATTTCATCATGTCCAACTATACTTGCTAACAAAGATCGGAAAGAAAGTTACAACGAGCTAGAAACCTTCATTCCAAGAATTACAGTACTCGGAATTCTAAAAAAAAGAAAAGAAAAAATAACTATCAAAATCACTCAGTAGTACGATTACAAGGAATCATTCCCTTCTACTAATTATAAAGCACTAAGATTACTTATAACCCAGAGAGTAATTATAATAAAACCTTTTTGGTTTTGCATAACAACGATGTTGAGTAACAATTTGGTTCCGTCTCCAGACACAGTGAACCCTCAATTGGATACGGTTACGGTTGTATCAAACCTTTCGAAAATCGCAAAGCAGATCCTTCTTGTACGCAAATGTCTAAAGCAACAAAGCTTGACTACTGATCCCCTGGTTAGGCAATTGTATTGAATATACTTGTTCCACCCAATTGTGAGAACGTAGACGTGATTCTTGGACCATGTCTCAAATTTCACGTTAAATTTTACAAGATCATCGTTATAAACTTTAACGTTTAAACCACCTTCATACAGATTTTCTAATTCGATGTCCGTCATCAATCCTCTGACTTTCTTAACAAAATGTTCAGGAAGCTTAAACCTAACAGTATAATCATGTTCCAACAGTGTTTTGGAAGTTTCTTCTAATCTACGAGCTCTATTATTGATGGAACTCATGATAGTATCATACCCTTAATCTATGATTTGCACGAACAACTGCGTCTTCTCTTTGAATTTCTGAATCGTTAGTTGTATGCACCAAATTCGTAACTGCGTCTCGATTTGTGGAAGAAGTAATGTCTTGGGATGGATGATGAAAATTCCTGTAGGTTCTTGAATTGCGGTTTTGCAAGAAACTTCCTCTCATTTTTCTTGAACTGAAACTAATCTGTAGTTAATTTTCAATAAACTAAGAAGACAAGAAAACCAAGAAGAGAAGAAGAAGAACTTGTTGTTTTATTTATAAGGAAAAACTGGTTTCAAGAACGAAAATTGGCGTGTGTTTTTTTTCTTTGATGATCACTGAACGAGCATTGTTTGCAAACAGGATTTTTATAGGAGAATCAAACTCCGGAGAGCCGTTGATTGATATCGACTCACATGTCACCGTTGATAACCATATCATACGGATCGGCCAACAAGCAGAAACCCTTGCCCTTCAATACCGTGCAGCCAAATGGCGGAACCAAGTGGTCTGGCCCACCTTGACTCCTCTTCGGTAATTTTTCTTTTTTCCACTGTATTAGATTTTAACCTACCAAAAATTCCTTTTTCCTTTACATAGTTTAACCTATCATAATTAACATTTATACCACTTTTTTATTTTTTTTTTATTTTACGTGAGTCATTTGTACCACTCTTTATTTTCGATTTATAACCTCCATAATCATAAACACCAGAGGATATGTACCTTTTTCGCAAACACACAATATTTTGAAAGAGATTTTATATTTCGATCACGCAATACTTTGGTAATAGCTACACTAAAATTAATATAACAGTGTCATTGTAGTACAATGATAAAATCACTGGGTGAGAAATCAGTGAGCCGAGTTCGAAATTCGCCAATACCAAATTCTTAGTATGTAAAAAAGATTTATTTTCCCTGAACAAGGTACACCACAAGTAGTTATCAGTGATGGAGGATCACACTCCAAGAAATTTTTCCCCCACCTACCCATAATTTTTTAAAAAGTACAACGTCACTCAGCAGATTGGTACACATTATTACCAAGAAACTAGTGTGCAAGCTGAAATTCCGAATTGTGAGATTAAATCCATCCTTAAAAAAAACGTAAACAATACAAGATAATATTAGAACTTAAGGCTCAAGGACGCACTCAAGTGTATAGAAAGACATGCAATTCTTGGTGTATCTCTAAATTGGTTGGTCTATAACAAAGCTTTCCCGCTTGATCTTGAACATAAGGATTTCTAGGAGGTAAAAATGTGCAACGGAGCATAATATAGTGTAAAAACAACGAAAGATAAAATATAATGAATTATGGGGGATACATTATCACGCTAATGTGATATCGGATTCCGAGTTACGTAACTGATAATCCGAGTTTCTATAGGTAATTTTCCGACATAACAATTATCGGAAGTCGATAACGAAAGTTTATCAATAATTATTATCTTCACTAGCCTTTTTCCTCTTGGTGCAATTACTAGTCTAACGAAGGGAACAGTTCTAAAGTCAACAGTCACAGATTGAAGCTATTTTATGAAAGTTTCTTAACGAATAATATGGAGTGATCGGACTTAAGGATTTTCTCTTTCTAGAAAGTGTTGGGTGTTCCGCGTCGGTCTGGCAGTATTAAATCAAACGCTGCCTTGGAGGAAACCCATTGATTTTATATTTTTATCTTTTATATTTTATTTTTAAAAATAAGAATCTTAATTTTCATATCATTGTTCGGTTTACTATCTTAGATTTTAGTTAATTTACATTGAGTACAATATGAAGTTTAAGTGGGGGGAAGTGGTTAATCTTATAGATTTTCAAAGTAGTCACTTTTGTAAGAAAATTTTGCATAATAACCTTCAAATTTTAGAAACTTTTGAACTATTAAGGATACATACTAACCAGCCTAGGTAGGTAGAAACTCAACTCTTGGCCATAGGAATTGGTGTATCCGGAATGACCATGTTCGAATGCATAGCTTAGGCGTTAGAAATAACATGATAGCCATTGAACAATTAGGAAAGGACTTATGCAAGCATATCAAAAAATTGTCATATTACTTCCTATTTTTCACTAGTATGTAACCGATGCTACGCACTAGGACCGGTGGGATCGGCTAATTGAGCGTGGAAAGGCTTCGTCTCGCACCCCTGGTCAAATGCCTTAGATTTTTCTAAAAGTGTTTGATCATTTTAAAGGAGTATCTATAGGTATCTAATGATTTAAATTTGGTGTTATAAACCTAAATTCATGTATTAATTTTATAGATAGATATTTAAATTATAAAAATAAATTGAGTCCATAATTTTTGGATTTGAAATAATTTTATATGCTTATAACTATTTGTAATTAAACATAGCTACACTTTTTGTCCAAATTTTTTTAGTTAACAAATTGTCCTATCCAACGAAATTATCTGTAAAATTTTTGGAGAATATATATATCGTATAAAATTTGTTAAATGTAATTTTCAAAAGAAAATAAAAAAAAATGTGAGCAAGAAGTGTGCATGCAGTATTATTACACATATAGTTTATTTATGTCGAGATTTATAAGTTGATCAATGTAACAATACTATGCGTAGACCTTGTCAGAATTACATGTTTGCTGGCGGTGTTTGAATTATTACTTAAACGTACTTCCATGATACAACTTAATAGGTCTTATCCAAGATGGATACTGGTCCCAAGAAGAACCCCACAACAGCACTGTTATTAATTATATCATTCACATACATTTTGTTCAAAATTACCATGGTTTGTTTTAAATTTTTTTAAAACAATTTACTATTGGAGAATATAATATGTTTCAAAAGTGATGTTTTTAAAAATAAAATACTCATGATATCTATAATGTTTAAGTAAAAACTCTGTTGTCTTCTTCATCTATCGTGACCAACGGTTGATGTCAGGATCCCTCTCCATAATATCGTCCATTTTATCGTTATCTTCATCCAGTTCGATTGATGTTGGCATGTCATTATCGTTTTCTATAGTGTCTGGAGTTGTACTTACCCATTTATTTTTCTTTAATATATATGCTTTAACTGAAGCATTATCATAATGAAATATTTCATGTGATTTTGGAGTGAGATATATGAAGTTTCATTCTTCTAAGTATATAACTTGCATCATGCATGGGGTCCAGTTGTAGTTGTTGACTTGGCGCGGTGGGAGAAGATGCATTAGAACATGTTCAAATTTACTCTTCACTGGTAGATTCTTTTCCAAATTGACATCATTTGGTACTCAATATATATATACTGTAGGAATATTTAAGTTATGTAAGCAAAACAATGTTGATAATGAATAAAAAAATTAATTATAATATTTTAAAACATATACGTACTGTAAGGAATACAAAATCTTCTTATTCATATTAAAAGATGAAAGAAAAGAAAAATGCTAATTCTATTGTACAATGTTGAGTTTTAAATTATGGTCACACGAAAATCTCTGCGTATAGTCTATCTTATTATGCAACTTAATATGGTTTGTAATAAAGGTTTCCTCCATTATTCTTTTCATGGACTGATACGCAAAAACACATTTTTAGAAGAAACGAGAACGAATAGTATAACTAGTATTGTCAAATGTCATAATTGGAATTGTTAGAGAACTGTTTGGTCGAACTCACAAGCGTCTTATCTCAAGATTGTTTGTCAAGTTTAGTTGATAAAAGCTACATTATTTATTTCTAGTCTACCTATAAGAGTCTCGGACTAGGATAAAATGTGTAATTGGGCTTTAGACTTCACGACGCTTAAAAATGAAGATGAAGATCTACTGGAGAACTCAGAGGAATCTCATCAACAAAAGGTATGTGGGGACTAAAATTTATCTATTACTCAGAAGTCTATCTTATTCTATGCTATCTCCTATTGAGACAAAGTCGTATAACTATATAGACTTTTCTATTATACACATTTGATATTTCGAGTTGAGTTTAACTCGCTTATTTATTTCTCGAAATAGTGTTAGTATCTTTTTTCTTTAGCTACGTTCATCGTTATTCTTGACATGTTTAGTTGGAAGCAATTTATTTGTTGGAAGCTAAATTATATGTCAACAGATGATCATGTGAAAATTTCCTTGAAACATCTTACATGATTTGTGTGAGACAATCATTTGATATTCGGAAAGTTTCGTATTGATCATTCGATCACTTGAAAATTGCTCATAAGCTAAAGGTTTGTGTGAGACATCCATTTTCTTCTTCAAAGAACGTTTCAATGATTGAAATGGGAGTTTAGAGCTAAAACCCATGTGCAGATACATCACAGTATGCGTACCTAGTATCAAACTATTTTAGTATGATTCAGGTCCTGAAACCAAGTTTGCATACTAGCATGTGAACGTTTTTAACTGAGAAATCCGGGAACTAAGTTTGCAACTGAGAATTGTCAACTACATTCCAGTCCGAAGTTATCTTGTAATAGGCTAGTGTATGTAGCGGATTAATACAATGTGGTGTTCAAACCTGGACTAGGTACCGGAGTTTTTCTGCATTTGCGGTTTCCTCGTTAACAAAATTTCTGGTGTCTGTTTTAAATATTTTCATCATTATATTTGTTTATATAATTGAAATATCAAAGGTTGTGCATAGTTCAATCAATTGGGAAATCCAACCTTGTATATTGGGTAGTAATTGATTGACACTTGAGCATTAGTTTTTTATACCGTTCAAGTTATTTCTCATATCAATCAGGCTCACAGATTCATGTCTGTTCGATTTTAGATGTATTGAGAAATAGAGATACAACTCTTGGATATCTTTCCTCGATTGATTCTGACTGTCTGGTTGATTCTCTTGGAATTATATTTGGAGTTAGTTTCTTGAAATTATATTTGGAGTTGATTCTATTGGAAAGCGAAATATTGGTTGTGATTGTTAGACCCCTGCTTTTTCAATTGGTATCAGAGCAGACAAACACATTAAATACATCATAAGTATGTCTTTATAGCAATATGACTCTATGGGAATAAAAAAAGTCTCTTTAAACACTTCACCAGATTTAGATCTACTCAACTCCAAGTGCCCTCTAGAAACAATCGATGAGGTTGAGTATCTTGATCTAGACAATGTTATCAAAGATCTTTGTCCAGAGAAATATCGATTGATAATGAAAATTGATGGTCTTCATTGCAAAGTTTATATCAAGAACTCCAATATTCGAGAATCCTATGAAGAGGTAGTTAATCTCCAGAAGAAGTTGGATGAATAAATCCAGATCAATACTGATCTTGTTCCAGAAATTGCAAACTACATAGAAAATAGTTGGGTTTGGCTTCATATTCCCAGTGAAGTCTTTAAGTCGTTAAACTATAATGGTTTTAGGAAAAACCTAGGTTAACGGAGAATCGACTCTAGTCGCAACTAATATCACACAAGAGGTGTGTGGATTAGGTTTCCTAGTTAATAAAGTTCTCCCTTATATAGTCTTCAAATCATGGTTTGCAATCAATGTTACCTTGGTAACAAATCATTCAATATTCACCGTTAGATGAAAACCTTATTAGATTCAAGATAATATATTTCAACCTTTAGATTTTCTTAACTTGTTACTCACATGTGAAATATACCTTCATTTAGATACGGGTAACCATACCTGAACGTGTACATTTAGTTGGATCAACAATAATTAATCGAAGTTAGGCATGTGAACACTTTCATACAACCTTGTTCATCTTAATCACAACTAGTTCAAATGAATCAAATGAAACTAGTTATAGAGTTATTCAATTGTTTATATTCTCATAGAAGTATACAAGACACAATCGAAAAAAATTGGTTTTGATTCACTTGAATCAATTCATGAACATCATAACCATGGTTTGCAAATTGCATTCCTCACTATATAAATGTATTTGTCCATGAGTATATAATCATATTTAACAAACTATAGAGCTTAACCCACTCAGGTATGCAAACGGGTATGCATATCTAAGTTCCCGGACTAGGTTTTGTTCGCCAGTATACAAACGGGTAAGCATACTGTCGTTCATGACCAAACTCAGTTGAAATCAGTATGCATAGGGGTATGCATACTATAGTTCCAAGACTTCAACTGTTGAATCAGTACGTATACGGGTATACATACTTAATTCTCGGACTTGGAGTATGCTTGCAATAGTTAGCATACAACTATGCATACTGTGCTATATCCAATCAAAGGTTAATTGTCCTAAACTCTATTTTAATCATTGAAACATTTTTGGAAGACTATAATAGCCGTCTCACACAAACTATTAGCTTCAAAGTAATACTAAACGTTCCGAGTCTACATCAAATGACTGTCTCACACAGATCATGTAAGATACTACCAGGAAATTTACACATGATCATCTTTTGACTTTCGTCAAGAATAAAAGATGAACTTGGTTAAAGGGAAAGCTTACCAACACATATTTCGAGAAAGATATAAGAGAGTTAAACTCAGCTCGAAATATCAAATGTGTATAATGTAAAGTCTATATAGATATACGACATTTGTCTCAATAGAAGATATAATAGAAATAAACTTTTGGATGATAGACGAGTTCAAGTCTACGTCAAATGACTGTCTCACAAAAATCATGTAAGATGTTACCAGGAAATTTACACATGATCATCTTTTGACTTTCGTCAAGAATAAAAGATGAACTTGGTTAAAGGGAAAGATTACCAACACATATTTCGAGAAAGATATAAGAGAGTTAAACTCAGATCGAAATATCAAATGTGTATAATGTAAAGTCTATATAGCTATACGATATTTGTCTCAATATAAGATAGAATAGAAATAATCTTTTGGATGATAGATGAGTTCAAGTCTCCATATACTTTTTCTTGATGAAGTTCCACAAGCTCCCCTTAGTAGTTCTCCTTCTTCAATCGATGAACGTCGTGAAGTCTAAATATCAATTACACATTCTATCCTAATCCGAGACATAATTATAAGTACACTAGAAATCAGGACTTGAAGTTTTGAAAACTAAACTTGAAAAACAAGCTTGAGATAGCAACACTTGCGAGTTCGAACGAGTAATGCTCTAACAATCTCCCCCTTTATCAATTTTAGTAAAAAACTATCAATACATATGGATTAAAAAATAAATCAACTTTATAGCTTCTCATCCAAATGCTTGATATCCTTGGTTCTTCAACATTACTCGAAATCTTCGTCACTTCCAAGTACTCCAGTGATTCTGAACATGTTCAACTCAACATCATAGTTGCTGAAGATCCGTATCCATAATAATAAGAAAACAATTGTTCCCAATTATTGTTATACAGTGTCATAGTATTATTACACATCATCAAAGTTTAATTGTATCATAAATTTGACAATAATAATATGGTGATATGCATCATTGCATCTTACTCAGTAATTCATCTCACAATGAAAACCACTCCCCCTTACATAATGATTCGTAAACCATATGTATTTGTAGTGTGAACTACAATATAATTCTCCCCCTTTTTGTTAATATAAATTGACAAAGGTACGAAAAATAGTAGGATTATAGTGAAATTCTCAAGAGATACTTCATTACTAAAGAGAATATCAACTTTGTTTCGATGATTTCACATAGTCGAAACTTAGTGTATTCATCAAAGAGTTTATAAAGATACAAGATAACTCCTACAATATTCCGCAACCGCACTCCCCATAAAGATTTGGCAATTAAGAATAAGTTCAAAAAAAAAATAACTTTCCCCCATAAAATGTCATTCCCGAAAGAACAACAAGAGCGACCTTACTTTTACAAGAAAAGAAGGATTTCTTTGGACATTAACAAATCACATGAGACATGAATTTGTATCCAGAAAAATTGATTAAATTAACCAAAATTAACCTCAATGATTAATTTAATTGGAAATTCTCAACATAAGAAAACTTACAGAGCCATACAGTATTTTCACATAGAAGTGGACCGGGGAAAGATCAATACTGCGGAATATCAAAGATTCTTTCTATTTTTCATCAATATTTGCATAAAGATTTCACATGCTTAATCTTTGCAATCAAAAGTTCATTATTTTCCATTAATATTTGCATAATGACACAATAGACTTAACTTTTGACATATATGGGACTATACTTTTCATGGTTTTAACACATTTAGCAATTTAATTGAAAGATAGAATTATTCAAGGCTAAAATACCATTAAACTTTCCATGGTTTTAACACATTTGGTTTATAAAAAACAATACAAGGAAGAGCAAGATTCATTATCAAAGTTTAAGACTTAATTACAAGAGCAAAGAAAATCAAACGATGAAAAGTTTTTGAAATTTATGATACCAATACATTACAAGTTGTGAAGATTCAAGCAGTAAAAGTACTTATCTCATGGTCACTGACCTATCACCTGCATACACCCACCAACAGTCGCAGCTGCATTTGAGTTCCATCTTCAACTCCCAACAACAACTTCCATCCATCACCAACTTTCCACCTGTTCGCAGGAAACTATTTCAGCAGCAATCTTTGCACTTCGCCGTCACCATTCCATTATTACTATGCCATGTTCGCATAAGTTCCACCAGTCAACCTGCTGCTGTTGTTAGGTCTGTCGTACCTTAAGATATTAGGGTATATGGATGGTCTTATATCAGCAAGGATATGTGAAACAACAAAATCTCAAAGAAATCTTGTAAGGAATCGCCAACAAGAGAAATATGGATTAGTAAGTTACAAACAACTCAAAAGTCTTTGATTTTGAAATTCAACCTGCTATTTGTTTCTTGGCATGCTGATTTTATAAACTGTCTTAAAAAATTTTTCTTTCAATATGCAGGTCGACATACATATTTTGGATAACTTAAGTTCCCCTGTTTTTAAGGTTTCTAATCCCTTGAGCTCTTTATACATGTTTTCACGATTTCCTATTCTACCAGTATTTTATGTTTGATTTGTTTTCCTGGCATGCTAATTATCATTGTTTTTTTCCCTGGCATGTAATAGTGCTCGCGAAGAAGACTCCCCTAATGAAGCTTTTTGGATGTATGTGGATGCTTGTTCCATCCTTGAAGAAGATGAAAAGGAGAAAATTGTCTTCGTTCTATATCATGTTGCTTCCAATGTTTATATAAAGCTTGAAAAGTAAGAAATATGTGTTGTTTATGTTATCTCTTTGTATTTTCCTATATTTTTGACTGTTTGTAACTAACAAATCATTACCTTGTTTTGGATGAGGCTGACAAAATGTTGGACATGGGTTTCGAGCCACATATAAGAGAGGTCCAGCTTCTTACTTGAACTCCCTACTTTTTTTATTTCTGTTTTTTTGGTTGTCATGAGCGTCGCATTTTCAGTGTTAAACCGTGTGTATGCTTGTGTCTAAATAATACATATCATTTATTGGTTACCTTTTGGCTTTCAGATGATGTATTACCTTTTTGTTGAAAGGAAGGTAATGATCTTTTTACATGATTAATGACTTGAAATTTTGAAGCGCCTATGAGATGCTGACAAGTTATGTTAACATGATGTTTCGGAATTGGGGTGATGAATTTGTGGAATCCCTGATATAGCAAGGTGTATGGGTTGTCGTAGGCTCAAACAATTAATAAATATATTTCCCACTAATTAACTGGTAGTATAACGCTAGTAAGAGATCGTTCCCACGGAGAGCTGTGCAATTGATATGTTATTTGATCAACAAGATAAAGTAAATAACAAAGAGGGTTTTGGTTGTAATATAAATTATAAAGAAAATAAAGAAGAAAAGAGATGATCAATGAATCCTTCGCCGTTACCAAGCGTTAACAAGATTAGAATACTTATATATCGTTCGTAAGAACCATTCATAACCAACCGTAGAATAGCAGCTAGCTCATTGCTATCCCCAAAACTCATTATACCACGAATACGGAAGCTCTCCAATATCATATTCTATTCGAGCTAGCCACCAAGTAGTAGCTCACTCAAGGTGTAATCCAATCGAATGCTTTAGGCTTTGTGAATTAGGTTGATCCCAGTAGTTGAACTCTTAGATCAAGGTCCACTTGCTGGTGGTGTTTTCACACACGATTCCTCCACAAAATCCTCTATAAAGTCTCGTTATTTCTACTTGTGTAGAGAGTTATTCGACGATTACTTATCTCCTAACTTCTGCTAGCAATAAAATGATCAATAAACTAATCTAGTTGCGCACCCAAATCAATCTAAGAGTCCATCATAAACCCTAGAAATAATGAAAACAAACTATGATGATAATAACTCCCAATAGGTTTTTATTATTAATAAAGCTTCACGCTTAGAACATTGAATTCATCCCTAATCAACAGAGGATTTAGCTACTCATATTACAAAGAAGATGAATAATGGTGGTTTCCCCCTAAAGGGGTAAACCCTAGTTTTCATATTTCTTCTCTCCAAGACTTACAATTCCATGACCTAATGATATGATTTTACATAACCTAACACCTTTTTATAGGTTTACATTGCTTGGTTTTCCCATATCCTAGTCGGTTAAGGAACCCGACCCAAATTAACGAAATAACGACACCAAACATGCCCTTAGGACTTCCAAGGCGTGCATACACGTTTTCATAATTGTTAAGTATGCGTACCTCAAATTCTAGCATAAATTTTTGGAACTTAGGTATGCGAACCCGTTTGCATACTTTACTGTCTTCGGTATTCGATAAAAGCTCGTTTTGGCCACAACTTCTTCGTCCGAACTCAGAATGACCTCACTATTCTTGCATTACTTTTATCTTTCAATTCTATTCAAGATGGGGATGAGAAATACTTAATCCGAATGATTAAACTCGTTCTTTGTACTGTCTCTTGATTTTGAGCGTTTTGCTCCTTTTCGTCGCAGTTCTTCCAATTATCTTGGACTTGGGCACTTGGATACATGGGTTACTTATCTTCATAGCTCTTTTCAGCACTTTGTAGCTCCTTTTTGGATGATTCAATTAATGGAGACAAATAAGAGAAAACAAGAGTAATAATACGAAAACATGCAAGAATAATAGCTAAAGCAAGTATGGAATGTTATAGACACATTTTTGTGTCTAAGTTGTCCTCAATTTTGTATTGTTGGTACTCGATTTCGTACTTATTATGGTGTTTTTGTGCTTGTAGGTATTTTTGGGGAAATAAACATTTTTGGAAAATTCGACTCGAAAAGATACTCGAGGCACCCCCGGAGGACATTTGCTAAATGGACCCCCACTTCGGATAAGGGGCACTTAAATTACTAAGGGGAACCTAGTTGATATTCACACCCCAGGACACCCCATATACTATCGGCACCCCTACCCTGGATAGGGGTACACCTTCTTCTTCATTTCAAATACTCAAAATTGGCGGAAAATCTTGTTTCAAAAGACACGAAATTATGGTTCGGATTTTTGAGGTGTTCCAGTGAGACTCAATAGCTGAAATTGTTTCAAAGTTTTGATTAAGCATCACGGACATGGTAGGGTCGTCGGAATCAATTAAGTTTGTCTGGAGAATCGTTTGGGAGCAAAACAGGGAAGTGTTGTTTCTCTTGGAAAATCCGAGAATGTTGTTTTGGATTTGGAAGTTATTTAGAGAGATTCAATCGATAAAATCTGTTGTGTTAGGCCTATTTCATCTAAACATGATTGGTAAGTCCATCAAATTCGAAGCAATAGGGTTGCAACGTGGGATTGAAGTGAAACAGAGGTTGAATGATACTCGGGATTCTGTTGGGATGTGTTGGAAAGATTGCGAGTGTTTTCAACGTGCTGACTCATTATTCCATGTGTTTGCAGCATGTTTAAAGCATGTATACACTTTTTGACAGCGTTAGAAGACTAGAAAGGGAAGAAAACATTCTCGATAATATATTCTTTACTGCCGAGTAATGGAAGAATTTTTGGAGTAATTGAGCAAGATTTCTTAGGGTTGTTGCATATATAAAGGGTGTTGGTGTATCACATAAGGGGACGGAGAGTTTGGGAAAGTTTAGAACATTACAAGAATTTTTGGAGTAATTGAGCAAGATTTCTTAGGGTTGCTGCATATATAAAGGGTGTTGGTGTATCACATAAGACGCACGGAAGATAGTCGTAATTGCTACAGTGTATACGAAAGTTCCGAAAAGTCTTACATGCTACAGTAAAAGTGACAGTTACAAGCTATCGTTCTTTGTAATAGTTCGGTTTGTAACAAATATAATTGTTACGAACCCGGTTTTAATCATTTTCTCCAATTTTTATCATTTGTAAACACTTTTGAGCAATGAAATCATATTTTGAGCGTGTTTTCACGATGGGAGCTAAACCCAATCCTTGGGACGATGGAGAAAGCCATTGTTTCGGTAAAAGTGATACATTTCTGTTTTAAATTAATTGTTGCAATTTTATTATGATTTTGTATTGAACTCAAAATTGATTATATGATTTTAATTAGTTAAGTGTATTTTCTCTTGATAAAATAGGCTTGATTTAGGGTTTTGATATTCTATGCTTGGATTAACATCTATTCTTTTGAAAATCTACATTGAAAAGACGAGGGTACCCAAATATAAACACCTTTGCCATGTTCTTAGATCTCTTTCTTACCAATCTCCAAGGTGATTGTAAGCCTTAAGCAAACAAAACTTTTAATCACAAAGAAGTGTGTTTATGCCGATCTATAAAACTAATCAATCTCGATTGTCACAAAGATAAATCGGATTATAGTCGGATCCCTTTCTAGCCGAAACAAGTATTGTGCACACCAAAGATTATGAACCCAAAAAGTCTTCTTTTCTTCAAATCTTCTTTAATCTTCAATAAACACCTGCACACAATCAACTTGAATCTCTTGTAATCAATCATACACAAAACGGAGTTTGTTAACGTTGGATTATCACAAGACGTCTTTAGATCTACAAACATTCTAAGGATCCCCCTAGAAACTTCGATCTAGTTTGAGTGAATCCTATATCATAAGAGAATATTCTCAAGCATAAAGAAACTAGGTGCAATCAAAGATCAACCACCGTTAGTCAATCAAATCCATCGAGAACTAATAATAAACCACAATTATCTAGTTTCCTACCAACGGTATTAATAGAGCTTCTCAATCCCAAAGAAGTCTTTAAACTGAGCGTCCGTAAGAGATTTCTCCTAATTAGGGTACTCTCCTCTGTGATAGGCGGATCCACCAGTAACAACACAACTGAGGTAGTTTTGCTGGTTCTGAAGATTAGTTTGCTAGAACTTCAAACTTCGATTTATAGACAAGGAAGTTTGGACACCAAGGAATTTCCAAAATCGAATATTCTCAAAGATAAGCAATAAACATAAAATCAGTTTTCATAATTCCTGAAAATTCTTTGTCCAAATATTGACCGAAATTCCAATATAAAAATCTATAATTAGTAAATGCACATTACTAATTATTATTTTCTAAAGATATGTATTTAATTGTTGGAAATTAAATACCATATAAAAACCAAGAAACCTTTAATTAAAAAGATTCGCAATCAATTTCGATTCTGGGATTCTCCTTAGCTATCAAGGAATATCTTTGAAAAATTAATGATAAGAGTTACAACTCGTGTTCAAACAATGACGACATCCTTACTTTATAAGTCCGTTTTCATACCTAAAATATTGGAAACGATTTGCATATGATTCCCAAGAACTATGTGATTGATTATCCTATCAAATCACTAAACATGGGCATCACGGTTCTACCAAAACAAGTTTCAGTTCTACCTCCATGTGAGTACTGTTCATAGTCACACTAGTTACCAAAACTCAGTTGACTATGTACTAGGATCAGTTTCCCACATACTTATGGTAACTACCTGTAATTTGGTGCACATGTGCATAGGATCGGTTCCCCCATCTTCTAAGAACTTGTTGCACACATGTTCATAGGATCGATTCACCTCACACTAATAACCTGTGGCACCTCTTACAAGGATCGGTTCCCATCTTGAAAATTTACCTGTACCTGTTACTAGGATCGGTTCCCCTTTCACTATATAAAATTTTTTATTTACAAGGTATCGACCATACCATCTTGAGTGATTACTTAAGATTGTTTTTATTAATAAAAGTTGTACCAATAACTTAAGTCAGGCATCCGTGAATAGTTTTACAAGAACATAAATAAGTTTATGATCGGTTATATACATCACACATATTGGTAGTTCAAAATAGATTTGCAAAGAATAACATTACCAATAAGCCTACTGATTTACCTTTCGATCCACAAACAAGTTTGTAAATTTACTTCCTTTAAACGAATGTAAAAACACTATTTCCTAGGATGAAATCTTAATTCACACCCATACATAATCACAATATCATTTAAACGATTATGTCGATGTCCTATATACAAATTTTAATGGTTAAGCAATAAACCTCGTATTGTGTTCCTTAATACTATGTCTATCTAGAGTTTCATACACAGCTTCGCAGTTTCGTTTTCAATATGCACGACATGAAAGATACGTTAGGAAATGAAACAGTTCAAGTCAAATATTATTAACCTCAATAGGAAGGATGATTGTAACCGTTGTATCTCCATACTTCTTCACCATTTTCAAATATTCATGCAATACTTGTAAGTCTCAAATATTAATACTTTCAAGCTAACCTATACGAAGTTAACTCTAGTAAATAATCAAGCGACTCTTTAAATGAGTTTTGATTCACTAAAATATGACAACCAAACTTGACATACCAACGCTTAGTGGGTTTAACCGAGCAATTCTCTAACAATCTCCCCCTTTGTCAATTTTAGCGAAAAAACTCTTACATCATATGGATAAAAAAATTACAAGAATTAATTATACACATGCGCTTGATTCCAAGTTCAAAAGCACATAACCTGCATTAAATTCAATCTTCAAATTCCGCTGCTGACACCATAATAACAAAGCTAATATCCCCCCTAAAGGTAATATAGGTAGATTTTCAATCCGCAAATCTTTGTTATTTCAATGTAGTACCTCATAACTACATATCACATAGTATGTGACCCCCTTAGTCTATGATTTCACCCTATTCGTTAGAATAAACATTTAACACAAATGTCCTTTCCCTTAGTGATACCAACTCATACAAAGCCAATACCACTTGTTTAGTCCATACATTTCTCACGCTTTTTGTCACAAAAAATGACAAAGAAACGAAAGAATAAAGGAAAAACCGTAAGGATCTTACAAATCTCACAAAGAGAAGTTGTAAACCTATAATAGTTGAGCACGAGGGTTTACACACCATCTTTAGATAACCAATACTAAAACTGAAACTACAAGTAATTCGATTTTAATATTCATGTAGCAAACGATTGCACTAAGCAATTTTGATAGTTTAGCAAACCAAAAATCGACTAATCACTTAGTTCTTTGCTAAACCGATTGTACGAATGCAATCACTTGTTCGATAAGACCAAAATAAAGATAATAATTAACTAAAAAGATTTTTACCTGAAATTCAGCATCCTCACCCCCCCCCCCCCCCCCCCTCATATATGTCATTAAGCGCAAGTTCACAAAGAACTCTCCCCCATTGATGTTGTCATCCTCCCGCCAAAACAAAAGAACAATAATAAGGACCAACCTTTACTAGAGAGGTTGAAAACCAGTTTTAACTTTGCGATGCAAAAGTTGAAACCTCGAAACACGTATGCTTTTATGCTAAACCAAAGATTCAACATATTGTGACTTTTTCACATATTGTTTCTACAGGAACCCCTCATGATCCTCTGATAAAGCCTACCAACATGGGCTAGAGATTAATACCGCCAAATCAAAAAGTCACCCAAACCACAAGGGTTAACATAGTTATGAGATCAAATATCAAGGTAATAAAACCGAAATCAAACATCCCATAAACATACATAGCAAAAATAAAAAGCATTTAAGCACAGGCTTTGTAATCGAAAACTATCACAAGAAAATATATAATAATTTTATTCATAATAAGATAGTTTTATTCATAATAAACTTTACAATTATTGAAAGCAACCAAAAACTGAAGTCTATTCTTTTTGGATTAAGTCTTCAACATACAAATTAATCTTCAGTGGCGCTCTTATTGTTTACTGACGTTTCATCAGTACTCAAGCTTTTGAAGCTTGTCTCAAGAAACTTGTCTGCAACCACTTCCTGCTTCTCAAACACCTCTTGTTTCATCAATTCTAATTTTGAGCCAATCTTGAAGTTAAATCGTCATGATGAGATTGGTTCTCAGTTCTTCAAAATCTTCAATATAGTGAATCATACTATCTGAACGAATCCGCTTGGTTTCATATGGATTTTGAAGGTTGTAAGCTAACATACAAGATTCATCTTGAGATCCGATAGAGCTATCAGAATCACAATCAGACATAATTCTTGGTATGTTTTTCTTTCTATATTGATTCGTTGAAAATCCTCAACCTTTTGAGCTTCCTCCTTATTTACTTTTGTAATGATGCGAGTTATCGGAGGCATGCTCGGTGATTTAAAAGGGATTTGCACAGGGTTTCAAATACAGAAAAGAAATTGTATCCAGAAGGAAACACCCCTTTTTGGATCGTAAAATAAAAATATACCTATAATATATTTTGTTTCCAAAGTCCGAATCTTCCCATACTGGAAGTCTTACTAAAAATCGAAAATCTCCAAAAATATCTATTTTTTTGGAAAATCATGATCATCATAAGAAAAAATTTAGCCATGGGAACCCATTTATCCATAGGTTGCAAAAAGTTTTTTCAATACAACATAAACTAACACAGTACTCTTTTTTCATGTGTATTTTATCATCCAAGGTCATGAGCACAAAAGTATGAGATAGAACAATCTCCATACAACTAGGTTTTAATGGAGTAAGACTTTTCTACCTTACATTGAATATCAAAAACATAGTTCATGTTTCTCTTTGGGAATTTCTGCCCAATATATTTTCTCCCAATAAGGTGATACTTCCTTGATCTAAAGTCATGATTAATCGGAGAAGCTGTACTGATGTGAGAATCTTCAGAGATGGACAAATCTCTCTTAATTTTATCAATGAGATTTTCATAAGATTTTATCATTCTAAGGATTTCCTTATCATGTACATCAACATGATTATTTGAAACAATTATAGGAAAATCCCGATTGTTTCCTTTGTCAGAGAATTTCTCTTCCCCCTTTTTCTGGAATCGTTCTTCATCAAAACAATTGTTTCGATATGGGTGAGGAGGACCTTTTTCCAGAAATGATTATCAACTACTGTACTTGATTCCTTTGAGTTGATCTTATTGGGGTTAAATAAAATCTTCCTTTCTACTGAGGAGTGATCTTTCAGTTTCTTAAGACAAGAAACTTCTTTCAAAACTTTTACTACCATATTTTGAAGAAAGGTGAGTTTTCTGTCAAGTGACTGAAAATTATATTCCTTAGGATCACTTCTGCTGAATTTGTTCAAAGTTTCCTTTGGACAAGATTTTGTTTAATCATCAATAGATTTAGAAGTGGGTTTGTCATCTCCTTATGACTTAATGTAGTTGGGTAGACTACCATTATCACAATCTATAAAAGCCGAGCTAGGAATTTTTGTTTCCTCATTATCAGAAGAAATTAAAAAAACATCAGTGTACATTTTTGTGTCTAAGTTGTCCTCAATTTTGTATATTGTTGGTACTCGATTTTGTACTTATTATGGTGTTTTGTGTGTTTATAGGTATTTTGAGGAAATAAATATTTTTGGAAAATTCGGCTCGAAAAATCACTCAGAGCAACCCCGGAGGACATTTGCTAAGCAGAATCCATCTTTGGATAAGGGGCATCCATGGCTATCTATAGCCCAAATTCATTCTCAGCACCCATGGCTATGTGTAGCCCAAATTTGCCTTTAGCACCCATCTTCATCGTTTGAAACTGAAAAAGGTGGGGATATGAGTTTTGAAAACTCGGAGATTAGAGTGAATATTTTGGACGTGTTGAAAGGAGATTAAACATCTGGAGTTAATTCTTACGATTCTGTTTTGACTAAACAGGGTTAGTAATGAGCCTAGAACCAACTACTTTAGGACACATCGTCGTATTGAAGAAAATAGGGAAAGCGTGTTACGTGGAAGATATTCTCGGGATTTTTAGTTATCTTTGGAATGATTTCGTGTGTCTGCAGCTCGCTTGACTTCATCAGAGACGCGTAAGAAGCGTTTTGGGAGAAATTCGGCATCAACAGAAGCGTACAAGTGATAAAAAAGGGAAATTATTTCCCGAGGAGAATAATGCATTGACTACGATAAGATTTTGATGATTCGAGGTGTTGTGATGTATAAATAAGGTCCTTGGGAGCCATAGAGGGGGGATAGAAAGTTTGAGAGAGTACAAAGCACATTACAGAGCGAGAAAATCAAGTAGAAGAAAACCACCATTTCTTCTGCTGTGAAGAACACGAAGAACATAAGACCCTTCGACACAGTCGTTCATGCAACAATAATCGTGACGGACTCCGAGCAGTCTTATATGCTACTATAACAACGACAGGTTACATATATCCTTCTCTGTAATTTTAATCATTCTCACACTTTCATCATTTGTAAACCATCTTTGAGCATAAATGAAATCAACTTTTGAGCATGTTTCCATCATGATGAGAGGCTAAATTAGCGCGTAATAAAGGCAATGTATAAAGCTATTTACACATGAATAATGGGTAACTATTTCATTTTCTCTAATTTTTAACTACAATTCACTCAATCACTGCGTTTGCAGATTTTTTAAATGTTTACATAATTTTCTTAATTACATGTGATTCAATTTGATAGATTATACTTTGTTTAATCAATTGATAGTCTATGCTTAGGGAATACAATTAATATTTGAGAATATGTTTAATATTATTTGTGAATTAAGAAATAAAGAATTAAAAGGCTAACTAAAGTTATGAAATATTTGATATCATTCATTCATGTGTAATAGTGGATTCTAGTGTCTTGGTTATTTTCTAATATCTTGAATCAATTTTGCAATAATTTTTCTATTTTTAAGTTTTATAGGTCAAAAATGTTCTGCTTTCACAAGTCTCAACGAACTCTTTACTAAAATTCAATTGAAAATCCCATCAATTTTTGGCGTCGCCGACATGGACTTGTCTTTAGACTAGAGTTTTTAGATTATTTTTTTTTAGGTTTTTCTTTTTTCTTTTTTTTTTTTTTTTCTTCTTTACATTTTTTGGTTTTTGTCTTTTCATTACAGATTTTGGAATTTGGAGCGAAAGAAAAATTTGCCAAATATTTTGGTGAATACTTAAAGATTTGGAGTAAAAGACAAAGAGAAAAGAGCGAAAGAAAAGAAGAAAAAAAAAGAGAGAGAGTTTATTTTTATTTTCTTAGATTGTATAATGATATCTTGGAATTTTCTTTTTCTTTTGCACTTTATTTTGTGGACTTTGGACTTGAACATTTGGGACATTTTTTTAACCCTACGGAAGGGTAGTTTAAATATAAATTATTTTTGCAGAGAAGGACAGCGATTACGATATAGCCTCGGCCCCTCAGGTTCATACATGACATAGGAGTCGTGTTCCGAGTTGACTACAACGGTTCATCCCCCGTCTGGAACGGGAGGTAATTTTATCTAAACACCCGCGAACCCCATGTCAGCGGCTTTAGTGTATGCCTTTGTTTGCATATATGTTGAGGAACTAAAAACGACTGCTTTAATTTCCTAGTAAAGGGAAAGGACTGGACATATAAGATAAGGGTTCAGATTTCATCACCGTTCTCTTATTGCCCGCCTTAGGAAAACAATACTTAACGCGAACCTAAGCCTTAAAATTTGTAATAGAACGAGCCCGATAAGGTAACGAGCTTAATAAGAAAGTCGTCCGAAAAATATTGTTACTGTTTTAAGCATACTTCGAAGTTCATGATGGTTTCTGTAAGTTGAATGCGCCTCCTTGTAATGCCAGTGATGCCTTGGGTATCAAAGCTCCATGCAGTTTCCCTCATCTTTATTCAATTTACTTTAACTAGGATTGATTCTAGAGGGGTTTTCTCTGATTGTAACTAATTCCTTTTCGAAAGAATAGAAGATGGTATAAAAACAATCTAAGTGGAGCCATCATGATTTTTGTTTCCTAGAAATCTTTAGGTTTGCTTTGGTGGAGTCGGCCTGTTGTGTGTTTGCTTAGAACCTCCCTTCCATAGAATTTTATTTTTAATTTTTGTTAGTGTATGCCAAAATCGATCGAGTCCATTAGAGAGCGTGCTTGGAAAAGAGATACTTTTGGCCGTTTGATTAGTGACGAGCCTAGAAGTTCTTCTTGTGGAAGCGGGGAGCTCGAAGACTCTTCTTTTGAGAGCCCCGTTTTTGGAAACTTCAGTTTTGAGAATTTAAGTGTTAGTGAGGAAAGTACCCCTAGTACTTCAGCTATACCAGCAATGGCTACTTTGAAAGATTACATGTACCCTACTAGGACCAAGCGAGCTTCGTGCATTAAATTGCCACCCTCTACGGCTAATTATGAGTTTAAACCTGGTATTCTTCAGATTATCCCAATACCCCCAAACTTAAATCTAACATTGTCCTCAATGTTCTAAAGATGAAATTAAAAGCATGAACAAGGAGAAACGGTTACTATTCGAAGCAAAAGAGTGAAGAAAGGATATTACCTGGTTGCATGAGATTGGGTTACCTCCCAAGAAGTGCTAAGTTTAAAGTCTTCAGCCAGACTAAGAAAAGGTTTAGTCAACTCGAACCGTATAACAGTAACCAGAATAACTGTGGGTCTTTAAAACCAAAAAGAGCTGACAAAAGGAGACTTCCACAAGCCAGAGAGTGATAGTCTTCCTTAAACAGATGTGTCGACCCTAATCTTCTAAAATAATTAGGTTTAGTCTCAAAACTTAATAATTGACACATTTTAAACTCATATGTTCCCAAAATTGGTAGAAACGTTTTTGGTGGGAAAAAAAAATCGATCTTGGTATCATAGCCTGGGTAAACCACATCAACCAGAGGATGGGTTTCTAACGACTGAACTTCCTTATGGACACTATTAGATTCAGGAAAACGTGTATGGAGATAATATTTTAGAATGGTCGAGGAATTGATGTCAAGTCCCAAGTGAGGGACCTTTTTAAGAGTTAAAGCACACGGAGAACGATAATCACCCCCAAACTTAGAGTTTTTGGCGTCTCTAGATAGACAAGTCACAATTTTCCTAATTTCTAGATCATCAGATTCTTGGAAATGGTCAATTGATTCTTCTAAGTTATTATCAGGTAGTGCATCTTTACTCATCTCTGCGGGTCTATCTTCTTCGTCTAAGATTATTGTTTCTAAGTCGCTAGACTCTAAAACATCATTTTCAGAATAGACCCGTTCCTCTAAACCACCATCATATAAAGGATTATGAGAGAAAGTTTCTAATAAAGGCTCATTAACTAAGGTGTTAATCAAAGTTACTTCCTCCAATCCATTAATAAGTTCATCAAATAATGGATTGTCCAATACTCTGTAGGCTAAAGGATCATGAACTACATCTTCTAAACGGTGGTATCCCTAATCAGATCCACATCCTTTTGAATAGGTGAATAATCATTAAAATTATTGGGATCTGAACCAGAAATAATATTATCATTATGAAGCTCAAATGGAGTAACTAGTTCCGGATCACTATGCCTACAAATGTATGATTCTTCATCAATATTATCTTCATCATAATCATCATGAACCTCATCTAAAGTAGTGTCTTTTATTCTAACCTCGTCCTCTAGATTAGGCAAATATTCACTATTGATATCAAGGGTAGAATTGGAAACACTATTTTAGAAATTTAGGTTATTTCAAGCAGCTTTTTTCTGGCACTCTAACAAAGACTTCTGGGCCGATTCACATGAATTCCTGACATAATCTAGGAAATCAGGTAAAGAAAGTTCACTCATTGCATTATTTTCGTCCATAACTAAGTTATTCATTTCTGCGAACTTATGTGCTGTCTCAGCTAACTTACGTGTCGACTCAAGTAAAGAGGAATTATCAGAATTTTGCTCGTATGACTGATGGTTGTGAGGATAATGATTGGGCTCACCATGATATGAACCATAACCTTGAAAAGATTGGTGTTCCCAACTACTATTCCCACCATGGTCATAAAACTGATGATGTCCATATTCAGATTCAGGTCGATACTCATTGTATTGGCTTCTATCGTACCAGTTCGACATTCTTAATTACAAGGGAATTCTACACAATCACAAACAAGGCCGACTCGACTCCACCAAAGCAAACCTAAATATTTATAGCAAAAAAAAAGCATGATGGCTCCACTTAGATTGTTTCTAGACTTGCTTCTATCTCTCGAAGGGGAATTCATTACAGTTTGATCAAACCCCTATGGAATCAATCCGAGCTAATGTGAGGAAACTTGAGGCGAGGGAAGCTCAATGGAGCTTTGATACCCAAGGCCTCACCGGCATTACAAGGTGGTACGTTTCAACTCATAATAACCTTCTTGAAATTTGAAGTGTGCTTAAGAAAGTATCCAATATTCTTTGAAAATTTTTCCTAGTAAGCGTGTTACCCTATCGGTCTCGTTCTAATCAAGTTTTAAGGCTTAGGTTCGCCTTAGGTTCCGTTCTCCTAAGGCGGGCAAGAAGGGAGCGGTGATGAAATCCGAACCCTTATCTTGTTTAGGCCAGGCCTTGCCCTTTACTAGGAAAATAAAGACAGTCCGGTTCTTCCTCAAACAATTAGCACCTTAAGGAGTACAGTAACTCGCTTGCAGGGGATTCGCGAGTGTTTCGATTGGACTTACCTCCCGTACCAGAAGGGGGATGAACCGTTGTCGTCGACTCGGGCCACGACTCCTATGCCGTGTACGAACCCGAGGGGCCGAGACGATATAGTAATCGTCGTCCTTCCCTGCACACAATTTATATTTAATTTTTGTTTAATTAATAATACCCTTCCGTAGGGTAAAAAAAAAATAATGTCCCAAAATTTAAAGTCCAAAGTCCATAACAAAAAAAATACAAAAGAAAAATAAAGTCTAAGAAAAATAAAAAGTCTAAAAAAAATAAAATACAAATATATCTCTTTTTTTTTCTCTCTTTTTTTTTATCAAAATAAAAAAATAAAAAAATCTTCTATTTTCGCCCCTTTCGCTTTGCCTTTTACTCCAGTCTTTAAGTATTCACCATAAACTTTGGCGAAATTTTCTTTCGCTCCAACATCCAAAATCTGAAAGAAAAAGACAAAAACCCAAAAACGTAAAGAAGAACAAAAAAATAAAATAAATGATAAACCTAAAAAAATAAATCTATATACAAGTCCGCGTCGGCGGCGCCATTTTGTTGTAGTATTTCGATTGCGGTAAATAAGGATTCGTTTCTCGGACTTGAAAAGATTTTTAAAAACAAAAATATATACAAAATTTGTTACAGGATCAAGAGTTACTAGGACTCAGGATTCCACCATTAATCATTCATAAAACTCATATATTTATTCCCAAACAATTATAGCTCAAATTTACCAACTCTTATTCTTTCCAAGGTAGATTTTTAGAAGATTAATTTTAAATCTTAAGCATGACATATCAAAAGAATTGATCCTAAGCATAAACCATCAAATGAAATGACAATTAATTAAGAAAAATCTTAAAACAATTAATAAAAATTGCAAGTAGTCATAAAAGAATTAAATATAATTATCATATGCGTGAAATATAGCTTCCTCCATCATCCCAGTATTGGGGTTAAGCTACTCATATTAATCATGTTCTCGAAATACATTTTTATAGCTCAAAAAGTTGATTAAAAGATGAGAAATGCTAAAACAGAGATTCGCAATAGATATAAGCGTTACAATTGCGTTGTATAAAACAAAATTGAAGTCTAGGAAAGAACGACACAACCTTACCGCTGTAAACAACAACAATTCTCTGCTGCAGCTGGAATTGTTGAAGAACGACGATCTTTGGCCGTCCGTTCTTCTTCTTCTTCCTCAGCAGCAGCAGGAAGCTTTTCTGCAATGGCTGCTGGTGCTTCTCCTTCGCTCCTCTGGCTCTGTCTCGACCCCCCCCAAACACTTGATAAAGCTTCTATGAGACCCTAGGATGTTATTTATACACAACAGCATCATCAAATCCTCCGTAATAACTCGTGATAATTCTCATTCATTATGCAGTCAAGAGGATAATATTTTCCACGTACTGTCATAATCAAATATCCGGAGAGATTTGATTTCTCCCTGTTTACTGCGTATTATTCTTAGGATAGAAGTGAATCATGAGAAGATATTCTCCAAAAAATATCACGCATGTAATCAGGACCCGATATACTCTCACAAATATTCTTCCACTCTTTTTAGCTTATTACGGCTATTCTAGCCCAAGTTGATCGATCAAATTGATCCTACTAACTCTGTATAGTGTATTCAAGCCCATCCCAATCATTTCCAGCGATTGAATCTCCTTGAAACTCCTCCAACAATCCGACCCAAAATCAACAGCGTCTACATGCATGTTTCCCGCCAAAATTATTATTTGAATTTTTGTTTCCCGCCAAAATTGTTCTTGCTGTTTGATCAATTGGTGATTATCCAGCCAATTCTAACTGAATTCGATCACATCACTATCTCTGTTTAGACCATAAGAAGATACCCAATGACTTTTAGCTGTTTAGTCTCACTATAAGACCTCCAAAATCCAAACCCTAATTTGAAAGCACTATTCACCAATTTTCCCTCAAAAATTCAAATTTTCAAATTGTTGAAGATGGTGTCCCCCTAATCCATTTTGGGTGTCCCTTTAGCAATTTGGTCTGAAATAGTAATTTTTCTGGGTTCCTCCGGGACATTTCTGGGACGTTTCCTGTGCACTTCATGGGTGTCCTTAGTATTTTTCTCCGGGGTGTAAAACACTACTTTTTGAGCTTATTTCGCCGCAAGGGATTATTTCTCTAAAAATTCCTACAAAGACATAAAATAACAAAATAAATACCAAATTGAGTACTAACAATACATAAAATTGAGATATATTAGACACATAAATGTGTCTATCAAAGACCTGGCTGAATAACCTACTATCTGAACCCATAGAAACATGGCAGAAACTTGTTGTTGCTTTCTATTTGAAATTCTACCCTAAGCATAAAACTGCAGATGTTAGGCAGAAAATTAGTTCCAGTATGCAACAAGAGGGAGAATCTCTTTATAGGTTTTTGGAGAGATTTCAATGATCTCCTATCCCAATATCCTCACCATGGGTTTGAGAAAATGAAACCATTAGAGATTATTTATGATGGTTTAGACTATTCGACCAAAGCCATGGTCGAGTCTTTGTGCGCTGGCGAGTTGAGTATGGAAGCATGTCATTGTTTCTTGATACGTGGTAGAATATATGTATATTACTTCTGTAGTGGGGGTTGCATATATACAGATTTACTAGTAATCCATGTATGGATAATTATTAAAAACATTGAGAAGGTTATGAGATGTCTGAAAAGAACCTTAAACCTAGAAATACACTATATAAAAATGTTTTCTGCAATCCTTTAAGGATATTGCAATGATGATTGAGATATCCTCTTAAATGAATCCTCCAGGGGATAAAGTGATTATGTCATCTACTAGATAGAGGAACGACATACATATTAATCCAACATGATAGTGTCGCGGCTATTGCATGAGTTAAGCACCGTTATTTACAACGGTATAGTAGACATATATGGTGATATAAATGCATTTTTGATGCTATAACAATGGATTACATATGGTCTGAAAAGAGTTATCTTTGATCCTTTGACGAAAGGATTAATAACAAGGTGTGAATACATTTTATGGGATGATGTTGATGCCCATTGATAATTGAGTCATTCGTGATGGATACCCACCTAGAAATAGGTTCAAAGGGAATAATGATTCACAAATGATATGAACATAGTTGTTCGTAATGGACACCCATCCTATAACTCAAGATTCCACAAGTAGGTTCAAAAGGTAATCCCTACCTATGAATAGAGATCCCAAAATGTAGGTTCGAATAGGACTAAATCACGGATAATATGTATATACAGAATCATGCTTTTGAGAAGTCATCCCACAACATGATATCCTGAAGCGAGTTAAGGTTGAGTTTTTTGTTTTTAAAACTCTTAATGGTGTTTATACTCTATTTAGAGTGGGGTACATAGCTACAGGAGTACTCTTGATAAACTCACCTACATGGATGCGAAAATGCGGCCGCTTTCTATGAGAATATGGGCAGTTTTCTAGATCATCCATTAAACCGGGATTCAGGCACAGGGCGGTAATGTGCTGGTTTTAGACTTTACACTAGTAAGTTGTGGGTGTGTGTTAGACAATAATTTTATCTCCTAGAGTTCAAAGACTCATGTCCACTCTATGGTTAGTTTTTGAGAGCGTATAGCACTATGTAAAGGTTCAAAATCGAAAGATACCTTTATTTATGCACATCACTGTACATATCTTGCTCAATGTTTTAAAAATATAAGTAGGGGATTATTGGAATATATGTTCTAAAACAAAATTAATTTTG
Source organism: Papaver somniferum (assembly GCF_003573695.1). NCBI lineage: Eukaryota > Viridiplantae > Streptophyta > Magnoliopsida > Ranunculales > Papaveraceae > Papaver > Papaver somniferum. The sequence goes on from NC_039367.1 coordinate 522,743, forward strand.
ATTTATTGTTTTTTGTTAATATTTCTTTTAATAGTCTTAATGATCTTTATAAAATAAATTTATTTCTAACCTTCCATATGAATCTCCTTATTTATCGATAAATTTTGGATCCAATTTCGTGCACACTCCTCTAAAAAGTGTGCACGTAACAAGTCAATAAGATTCGATCTCTAAACCGATAGTTTTTTATTCTGGTTATTTTTTCCTGGTTTAACAACTAAAAGACCTGGTTATCAAATCATGTTAAGAAATATCAAGCCGTTTTTGGTTAATGGAATCCCTCGATGTTATGGAAGTATGCGACAAAGATGATTTAGATTTTCTAATTAAAAGGGTCTTAACGGTATGAAATCATTTGTATTTGTAATCAACCTTGGTTGTTTTTTGTTTTAGAGTTTTTATAGACTACTGATCTTACTAGTAAATCTCAATTCATGGCATGAACTTAACCAAAAATGAATTTCAATTGTTAGAATCTTTGGATTTTAGGATGCATTAGATGGTACGGTATATATTTATTTCCGTTATTGTATTATAATTAATAATAAAAAAATTGATTTTGTGGTATATGTACCGTCGGTTTAGAGATTAGATCTTATTGGCTTGAAATCTGCAGTGCACAAAATTAGACTCGTAAATTCTCAAACAATGTCCATTGACGACTGAAGATCCACTTACACCCCTGCTTTTATATTTAAATATTAAACGGTGGTGTATTCAACGCTAATAAGTTTGGAAATATATTTGTCTTACAAATTTTTATATACCCACAAAAAATAAACACAATCCCAAATGTTTAACTCTTCCATCTACTATTTATATTATCAACCGTCCAGTATCAAAAGAAGAAAAAAAAATGGATGATCGCCTTATTACGTGAATGTGAAAATCGAAAACTAAAACATACAAATGCGTTATAAGTTCTCAGAAAGTCGAGCTGTGTTGTTGCTTGAGCTCGAGTCAGGTGCCTCCATTGCTGGCCTATAACTCCTCTGAAGACTTAGAAGACTTTCAACATATGTTGCAGAATTGCAAGAGGGATGACCAATATAAACACCTAAGGAGGAGGGTAAGGGACTTCCATCCCGAGTAATTTCAATTTTGCTGAAAGTTTTATTCTTCCGATTGTAAGAGTGAACTGAAGTAAGCTTTTGTTTACTCCCGCGACCAGAATAGCATTCTAAAATCAAGTACTCTGTTCCCGCGACACTGTGACAGCGAACATTACAATAACGCCAACAAAGAGGTAACATGATAATTTCTTTACTAGTATTTCTAATACTTAAATTTTTGCCGTAGTGAACATCAAGTATCCACAGGTCGACGATGTTATTACCTGCGCTCTTTTTGATAGCCAGACGCCCATCCAATTCCATAAGATGAAAAGACTTATTGTGGGCAACTAAATCAAGGTCTGGCATAACTCTGTACTCCTCGCTTTTAACATCAAATGCCACTAGTACCGGATGGAGACCCTTGTAAATTATCCAATATATATAACCGTTCACATAAACAGAACCATGAATTTCTTTATGGTAATTATTTGACCGCTGTGCCTTATCAATCCTTCTCCACGCAGTGTCCTTGCCTAGAGTCAAGATCTCGCACATTCTGTAATACCCCCAGTACCCTTCGTCATCTTCACATGCTTTGTAGTCCCCGCACCCTTCACATTCCTGAAGCTCCCATCCATCTATGGACCAAAAACAAATCACTTTGTATTCCTTGGTTGTAGGATCAAATCCAAATTCATAAACGCGAGATACTTCAACTTCCGATAAGTCGCACCATCTCTGTATTTGTGCCAAGTAAGTTGATCTGATCCAAGGTGTTGCTTCTCCGGTGATGACATTGTATAGACAAGCAGCATGATCTTCTTTAACCTCATGGTCACGACCAACGCTGTCTTTTCTTTCTATTTTGTCGATTAAACAGACCATACCGTTAATCGGTTTTTGTACGTGCTCACAAGCCAACATATCGCTATTAGCTATGGGTTGGATGGTTGTTGCTACTGTTGTTATTTCTTTATGGGTTCTATCTGTGCACAGGTTGGATTTACAGTAACTCTCAAATTTAACGCTTTCGTCGAGAGGAAAAACCATCATGATCAAGGTGCGTGATATAGTTTTGCTGATCGAAAAAAAGAGATGTCGACTTGTTTGCAATTGCCGGCTGTGGTGTAAATCAGTCAACCACTGATCTTTTTCGATTAAGTTTTGCCAAGATCTGGATACGCATTTGAAACGGATGAGGGATTTCAATGGGAGTCTGCTCAGTATGTCGCATAGTATTTCATCGTTATAGCTAGCAATGGTAGCCTTCATCTTTTTCGTGGTCATGGCTGTGGGTGAAAAAACTTCTCCGGAGGAAACCCTAGAAAGGTTGTGAAGCTATTGCCAGTACTGCCTCTCTTTTTATAGTCTCCCTAGAACACAATTCTTGTACAACTCGGATTAAAGGATATTTTAGGAAACTAGAACAACTAGGAAACTGAGACCTAGGATCAAAAGTACACTGCAATGCAAGTAAAATTCAAAATGTCAACAAATGACTGTACAGTAATTCGTTATCTTCTGGCTCCTATCTCGGTTCTGCGTTTCCCATATCACAACGAAGTCTGTGTAACCGTATTATGCCGAATTATGGATAGAGCCTAACTATGACGAAATCACCTGCAGGACAGCTATAGAAAGGTAGTGCTGTATAAAATGCCAGAGACATGAGGCCTGCCATATGCCGATTGGGCACTAAAGAGCCATGGGCGCCCGACAGCCTGTCATGGGCTTGCTTGATCATTTTAGGTGGCCTGATTTGTGCTTTTGTCCAAATCAATACCCGGCTTGTTTGTGTGCCCGACGGTCAGTTTTTGTTCCGCCGTAGCTTTCATGACCACAATATCATGGTTTTTTTTGTTACATACCGAATCTAAAGACTTAAGGTCTAGACAGGTAAAGCTTTTATGTTAAAAGGTAAGCAAATTCTTGTTTTCTATTGATCGGAACATATTTTTTTGAATTTTGTGAAACAAGTGTTTTGGTGAGGACATCTGACAACGTATCATTGGTTTAAAAAGAATAGGAAAAAATTAAAATAAGGAAACCGAATTCAATATTTAGGTGAAGACACATGGGAACGTATCATCTGACAACGTTCTTCGTTCTTGCAGCAGCAAAGAGTATTTTTCTGGGAATTCTTCTCAGCCTCTCCTGGTCTCTCTGATGCTCTATTCTATCTCCTATCACTTTCAAAACCTTCTAGTCGACCCAAGGAACCTTTATATACTCACATGCACCGTCAAATCCCTTACAATAACTCCAAATAATCCGTTTTTACTCGGAATAGTTTTCTTTATTTCCAAACAAAAATTTCCTGAAATAGCTTCTCCATGCGTTAAATCTCTCCCAGCACGTTCCAAATCGATTTTTCATGGCCCATAGTGTTGCTCGAGCCATTACACATCATCAGAACACGCATCAATCCTTCCAGAACTCGTGATTCTCTCCTTCCTGTACGTGCATCTCTATTTTGGGCTCGTGAATTTTCTAGCAAATTGTAGCCAATTCTGGGCTAAACGAACACTCCCACTAGCTTGCTTATGTCATATCACAACTTCCCACAAAATTTCAGCGATTGAATCGCACCAGAACATGTTCATCTTCACGATTGATAATCTGACAGAGTTGAATAATTTTCCCGCCAAAATGAAAACTTGAATTTGAGAAGAATGTACCACTTAACCATAGCTGGGGTGCGAATAGCAATTGGGGGGAAACATTAATTTTTCTTGGTTCCTCCGGGACGTTTCCGGTGCATTTCTGGGTACCTCCGGTGCATTTCTGGGTGCCCTTAGTAATTTTCTCCGGGGTGTAAAACACTACTTTTCGAACGACTTTTTCTACACAAGTGTATTTCTCCAAAAACACCTAAATAAACATAAAAACACCATAATAAGAAAAAAAAAGGGTACTGACAAAATACACAAAAGAGATGAAAATAGACACATAAATGCGTCGATCAAATACCCCGAAACTTATTATTTGCTAGTCCCGAGAAAATCAAAACTACAAAATAAAATCCTAACTCACTAGGTGTCCCTAGTGACCGAGTTAATCTCGGAAGGGTTTACCAGAAGTTTACCCACAAAACCTTTACTCCAGACCCTAGCCGTCTGCGCAAAACCTTGGAAGGCACTAAAAAATCTCCTTGATTGGCATACATTCTTGTCCTTCTGCTATATTTCCATTTTGTCAAGGTAGTAGTTACGATTATGTGTGCACAGCAAGTCTCTCGGCCATGAAGCGTAGAAGTTGTTCTGTCCCTGTTTGTTTCCAATTGTGGCCTTTCCTTCACCGTCTCTGCTTCCTAGTGTAACAATGTGACAATACATAAGAACCATGACTTGCCGTATGGATCTGTGTCGGTGCACGTCATCTTACTGAATCCGGGTATGGGTATAGTATCAAGTAAATACGGATGCCATACGAGTTTCTTCGGGTCATTTTAATGAATAGACTCGTTGAGGGATTAGCCAGAGATTAGGCAGAGCTAGTAGAGGCTAAATATTAAACATCCAAAGCAATACTATGAAATTTAAGAACAAAAAAACTATGATTTCATCATGTCCAACTATACTTGCTAACAAAGATCGGAAAGAAAGTTACAACGAGCTAGAAACCTTCATTCCAAGAATTACAGTACTCGGAATTCTAAAAAAAAGAAAAGAAAAAACTATCAAAATCACTCAGTAGTACGATTACAAGGAATCATTCCCTTCTACTAATTATAAAGCACTAAGATTACTTATAACCCAGAGAGTAATTATAATAAAACCTTTTTGGTTTTGCATAACAACGATGTTGAGTAACAATTTGGTTCCGTCTCCAGACACAGTGAACCCTCAATTGGATACGGTTACGGTTGTATCAAACCTTTCGAAAATCGCAAAGCAGATCCTTCTTGTACGCAAATGTCTAAAGCAACAAAGCTTGACTACTGATCCCCTGGTTAGGCAATTGTATTGAATATACTTGTTCCACCCAATTGTGAGAACGTAGACGTGATTCTTGGACCATGTCTCAAATTTCACGTTAAATTTTACAAGATCATCGTTATAAACTTTAACGTTTAAACCACCTTCATACAGATTTTCTAATTCGATGTCCGTCATCAATCCTCTGACTTTCTTAACAAAATGTTCAGGAAGCTTAAACCTAACAGTATAATCATGTTCCAACAGTGTTTTGGAAGTTTCTTCTAATCTACGAGCTCTATTATTGATGGAACTCATGATAGTATCATACCCTTAATCTATGATTTGCACGAACAACTGCGTCTTCTCTTTGAATTTCTGAATCGTTAGTTGTATGCACCAAATTCGTAACTGCGTCTCGATTTGTGGAAGAAGTAATGTCTTGGGATGGATGATGAAAATTCCTGTAGGTTCTTGAATTGCGGTTTTGCAAGAAACTTCCTCTCATTTTTCTTGAACTGAAACTAATCTGTAGTTAATTTTCAATAAACTAAGAAGACAAGAAAACCAAGAAGAGAAGAAGAAGAACTTGTTGTTTTATTTATAAGGAAAAACTGGTTTCAAGAACGAAAATTGGCGTGTGTTTTTTTTTCTTGATGATCACTGAACGAGCATTGTTTGCAAACAGGATTTTTATAGGAGAATCAAACTCCGGAGAGCCGTTGATTGATATCGACTCACATGTCACCGTTGATAACCATATCATACGGATCGGCCAACAAGCAGAAACCCTTGCCCTTCAATACCGTGCAGCCAAATGGCGGAACCAAGTGGTCTGGCCCACCTTGACTCCTCTTCGGTAATTTTTCTTTTTTCCACTGTATTAGATTTTAACCTACCAAAAATTCCTTTTTCCTTTACATAGTTTAACCTATCATAATTAACATTTATACCACTTTTTTATTTTTTTTTTATTTTACGTGAGTCATTTGTACCACTCTTTATTTTCGATTTATAACCTCCATAATCATAAACACCAGAGGATATGTACCTTTTTGCAAACACACAATATTTTGAAAGAGATTTTATATTTCGATCACGCAATACTTTGGTAATAGCTACACTAAAATTAATATAACAGTGTCATTGTAGTACAATGATAAAATCACTGGGTGAGAAATCAGTGAGCCGAGTTCGAAATTCGCCAATACCAAATTCTTAGTATGTAAAAAATTTATTTTCCCTGAACAAGGTACACCACAAGTAGTTATCAGTGATGGAGGATCACACTCCAAGAAATTTTTCCCCCACCTACCCATAATTTTTTAAAAAGTACAACGTCACTCAGCAGATTGGTACACATTATTACCAAGAAACTAGTGTGCAAGCTGAAATTCCGAATTGTGAGATTAAATCCATCCTTAAAAAAAACGTAAACAATACAAGATAATATTAGAACTTAAGGCTCAAGGACGCACTCAAGTGTATAGAAAGACATGCAATTCTTGGTGTATCTCTAAATTGGTTGGTCTATAACAAAGCTTTCCCGCTTGATCTTGAACATAAGGATTTCTAGGAGGTAAAAATGTGCAACGGAGCATAATATAGTGTAAAAACAACGAAAGATAAAATAATGAATTATGGGGGATACATTATCACGCTAATGTGATATCGGATTCCGAGTTACGTAACTGATAATCCGAGTTTCTATAGGTAATTTTCCGACATAACAATTATCGGAAGTCGATAACGAAAGTTTATCAATAATTATTATCTTCACTAGCCTTTTTCCTCTTGGTGCAATTACTAGTCTTACGAAGGGAACAATTTTAAATTCAACAGTCACAGATTGAAGCTATTTTATGAAAGTTTCTTAACGAATAATATGGAGTGATCAGACTTAAGGATTTGCTCTTTCTAGAAAGTGTTGGGTGTTCCACGTCGGTCAAGGTATTAAACAAACGCTGCCTTGGAGGAAACCCATTGGTTTTATATTTTTATCTTTTATATTTTATTTTTAAAAATAAGAATCTTAATTTTCATATCATTGTTTGGTTTACTATCTTAGGTTTTAGTTAATTTACATTGAGTACAATATGAAGTTTAAGTGCGGGGAAGTGGTTAATCTTATAGATTTTCAAAGTAGTCACTTTTGTAAGAAAATTTTGCATAATAACCTTCAAATTTTAGAAACTTTTGAACTATTATGGATACATACTAACCAACCTAGGTAGGTAGAAACTCAACTCTTGGCCATAGGAATTGGTGTATCCGGAATGACCATGTTCCAATACATAGCTTGGGCGTTAGAAATAACATGATAGCCATTGAACAATTAGGAAAGGACTTATGCAAGCATATCAAAAAATTGTCATATTACTTCCTACTTCACTAGTATGTAACCGATGCTATGCATTAGGACCGGTGGGATCATCTAATTGAGCGTGGAAAGGCTTCGTCTCGCACCCCTGGTCAAAGGCATTAGATTTTTCTAAAAGTGTTTGATCATTTTAAAGGAGTATTATAGGTATCTAATGATTTAAATTTGGTTTTAAAACCTAAATTCATGTATTAATTTTATAGAAGATATTTAAATTATTAAAAATAAATGAGTCCATAATTTTTGGGTTTTAAATAATTTTATATGCTTATAACTATTTGTAACTAAACATAGCTACTTTTTGTCCAAATTTTTTTAGTTAACAAATTGTCCTATCCAACGAATTATCTGTAAAATTTTGGAGAATATTATATCGTATAAAATTTGTTAAATGTAATTTTCAAAAGAAAATAAAAAAAAATGTGAGCAAGAAGTGTGCATGCGGTATTATTACACATATAGTTTATTTATGTCGAGATTTATAAGTTGATCAATGTAACAATACTATGCGTAGACCTTGTCAGGATTACATGTTTGCTAGCGGTGTTTGAACTATTACTTAAGCGTACTTCCATGATACAACTTAATAGGTCTTATCCAAGATGGATACTGGTCCCAAGAAGAACCCACAACAACACTGTTATTAATTATATCATTCACATACATTTAGTTCAAAATTACCATTGTTTGTTTTAATTTTTTTAAAACAATTTACTATTGGAGAATATAATATGTTTCAAAAGTGATGTTTTTAAAAATAAATACTCATGATATCTATAATGTTTAAGTAAAAACTCTGTTGTCTTCTTCATCTATCGTGACCAACGGTTGATGTCAGGATCCCTCTCCATAATATCGTCCATTTTATCGTTATCTTCATCCAGTTCGATTGATGTTGGCATGTCATTATCGTTTTCTATAGTGTCTGGAGTTGTGCTTACCCATTTATTTTTCTTTAATATATATGCTTTAACCGAAGCATTATCATAATGAAATATTTCATGTGGTTTTGGAGTGAGATATATGAAGTTTCATTCTTCAAGTATATAACTTGCGTCATGCATGGGGTCCAGTGGTAGTTGTTGACTTGGCGCGGTGGGAGAAGATGCATTAGAACATGTTCAAATTTACTCTTCACTGGTAGATTCTTTTCCAAATTGACATCATTTGGTACTCAATATATATATACTGTAGGAATATTTAAGTTATGTAAGCAAAACAATGTTGATAATGAATAAAAAAATTAATTATAATATTTTAAAACATATACGTACTGTAAGGAATACAAAATCTTCTTATTCATATTAAAAGATGAAAGAAAAGAAAAATGCTAATTCTATTGTACAATGTTGAGTTTTAAATTATGGTCACACGAAAATCTCTGCGTATAGTCTATCTTATTATGCAACTTAATATGGTTTGTAATAAAGGTTTCCTCCATTATTCTTTTCATGGACTGATACGCAAAAACACATTTTTAGAAGAAACGAGAACGAATAGTATAACTAGTATTGTCAAATGTCATAATTGGAATTGTTAGAGAACTGTTTGGTCGAACTCACAAGCGTCTTATCTCAAGATTGTTTGTCAAGTTTAGTTGATAAAAGCTACATTATTTATTTCTAGTCTACCTATAAGAGTCTCGGACTAGGATAAAATGTGTAATTGGGCTTTAGACTTCACGACGCTTAAAAATGAAGATGAAGATCTACTGGAGAACTCAGAGGAATCTCATCAACAAAAGGTATGTGGGGACTAAAATTTATCTATTACTCAGAAGTCTATCTTATTCTATGCTATCTCCTATTGAGACAAAGTCGTATAACTATATAGACTTTTCTATTATACACATTTGATATTTCGAGTTGAGTTTAACTCGCTTATTTATTTCTCGAAATAGTGTTAGTATCTTTTTTCTTTAGCTACGTTCATCGTTATTCTTGACATGTTTAGTTGGAAGCAATTTATTTGTTGGAAGCTAAATTATATGTCAACAGATGATCATGTGAAAATTTCCTTGAAACATCTTACATGATTTGTGTGAGACAATCATTTGATATTCGGAAAGTTTCGTATTGATCATTCGATCACTTGAAAATTGCTCATAAGCTAAAGGTTTGTGTGAGACATCCGTTTTCTTCTTCAAAGAACGTTTCAGTGATTGAAATGGGAGTTTAGAGCTAAAACCCATGTACGTATACATCATAGTATGCGTACCTAGTATCAAACTATTTTAGTATGATTCAGGTCCTGAAACCAAGTTTGCATACTAGCATGTGAACATTTTTAACCGAGAAATCCGGGAACGAAGTTTGCAACTGAGAATTGTCAACTACATTCCAGTCCGAAGTTATCTTGTAATAGGCTAGTGTATGTAGAGGATTAATACAATGTGGTGTTCAAACCTGGACTAGGTAGCAGAGTTTTTCTGCATTTGCGGTTTCCTCGTTAACAAAATTTCTGGTGTCTGTGTTAAATATTTTCCTCATTATATTTTTTTATATAATTGAAATATCACAGGCTGTGCATAGTTCAATCAATTGGGAAATCCAACCTTGTTTATTTGGTAGTAATTGATTGACACTTGAGCATTAGTTTTTTATACCGTTCAAGTTATTTCTCATATCAATCAGGCTCACAGATTCATGTATGTTCGATTTTAGATTGTATTGAGAAATAGAGATACAACTCTTGGATATATTTCCTCGATTGATTCTGACTATCTGGTTGATTCTCTTGGAATTATATTTGGAGTTAGTTTCTTGGAATTATATTTGGAGTTGATTCTATTGGAAAACGAAATATTGGTTGTGATTGTTAGACCCCTGCTTTTTCAATTGGTATCAGAGCAGACAAACACATTAAATACCTCATAAGTCTGTCTTTATAGCAATATGACTCTATGGGAAGAAAAAAAGTCTCTCTAAACACTTCACCAGATTTAGATCTACTCAACTCTGAGTGCGCTCTAGAAACAATCGATGAGGTTGAGTATCTTTATCTAGACAATGTTATCAAAGATCTTTGTCCAGAGAAATATCGATTGATAATGAAAATTGATGGTCTTCATTGCAAAGTTTATATCAAGAACTCCAATATTCGAGAATCCTATGAAGAGGTATTTAATCTCCAGAAGAAGTTGGATGAATAAATCCGGATCAATACTGATCTTGTTCCAGAAATTGCAAACTACATAGAAAATAGTTGGGTCTGGCTTCATATTCTCAGTGAAGTCTTTAAGTCGTTAAACTATAATAGTTTTAGGAAAAACCTAGGTTAAAGGAGAATCGACTCTAGTCGCAACTAGTATCACACAAGAGGTGTGGGGATTAGGTTTCCCAGTTAATAGAGTTCTCCCTTATATAGTCTTCAAATCATGGTTTGCAATCAATGTTACCTTGGTAACAAAGCATTCAATATTCACTGTTAGATGAAAACCTTATTAGATTCAAGATAATATATTTCAACCTTTATATTTTCTTAACTTGTTACTCACATGTGAAATGTACCTTCATTTAGATATGGGTAACCATACCTGAACGTGTACATTTAGTTGGATCAACAATAATTAATCGAAGTTAGGCATGTGAACACTTTCATACAACCTTGTTCATCTTAATCACAACTAGTTCAAATGAATCAAATGAAACTAGTTATAGAGTTATTCAATTGTTTATATTATCATAGAAGTATACAAGACACAATCGAAGAAAAATTGGTTTTGATTCACTTGAATCAATTCATGAACATCATAACCATGGTTTGCAAAGATTGCATTACTTACTATATAAATGTATTTGTCCATGAGTATATAATCATATTTAACAAATTATAGAGCTTAACCCACTCAGGTATGCAAACGGGTATGCATATCTACGTTCCCGGACTAGGTTTTGTTCGCCAGTATACAAACGGGTACGCATACTGTCGTTCATGACCAAACTCAGTTGAAATCAGAATGCATAGGGGTATGCATACTATAGTTCCCAGACTTTAACTGTTGAATCAGTACGCATACGGGTATGCATACTTAATTCCCGGACTTGGAGTATGCTTGCAATAGTTAGCATAACAACTATGCATACTGTGCTATACCCAATCAATGGTTAATTTTCCTAAACTTTATTTTAATCATTGAAACATTCTTGGAAGACTATAATAGCCGTCTCACACAAACTATTAGCTTCAAAGTAATACTAAACGTTCCGAGTCTACATCAAATGACTGCTTCACACAAATCATGTAAGATATTACCAAGAAATTTACACATGATCATCTTTTGACTTTCGTCAAGAATAAAATATGAACTTGGTTAAAGGGAAAGCTTACCAACACATATTTAGAGAAAGATATAAGAGAGTTAAACTCAGCTCGAAATATCAAATGTGTATAATGTAAAGTCTGTATAGATATACGACATTTGTCTCAATAGAAGATACAAAAGAAATAAACTTTTGGTTGATAGATGAGTTCAAGTCTGGTTTTTTGGTTATCATGAGCGTCGCATTTTCAGTGTTAAACCGTGTGTATGCTTGTGTCTAAATAATACATATCATTTATTGGTTACCTTTTGGCTTTCAGATGATGTATTACCTTTTTGTTGAAAGGAAGGTAATGATCTTTTTACATGATTAATGACTTGAAATTTTGAAGCGCCTATGAGATGCTGACAAGTTATGTTAACATGATGTTTCGGAATTGGGGTGATGAATTTGTGGAATCCCTGATATCGCAAGGTGTATGGGTTGTCGTAGGCTCAAACAATTAATAAATATATTTCCCACTAATTAACTGGTAGTATAACGCTAGTAAGAGATCGTTCCCACGGAGAGCTGTGCAATTGATATGTTATTTGATCAACAAGATAAAGTAAATAACAAGGGAGTTTTGGTTGTAATATAAATTATAAAGAAAATAAAGAAGAAAAGAGATGATCAACGAATCCTTCGCCGTTACCAAGCGTTAACAAGATTAGAATACTTATCTATCGTTCGTAAGAACCATTCATCACCAACCGTAGAATAGCAGCTAGCTCATTGCTATCCCCAAAACTCCTTATACCACGAATACGGAAGCTCTCCAATATCATATTCTATTCAAGCTAACCACCAAGTAGTAGATCGCTCAATGTGTAATCCAATCGAATGCTTTAGGCTTTGTGGATTAGGTTGATCCAAGTAGTTGAACTCTTAGATCAAGGTCCACTTGCTGGTGGTGTTTTCACACACGATTCCTCCAAAAAATCCCTCTATAAGGTCTCGTGATTTCTACTTGTGTAGAGAGTTATTCGACGATTAGTTATCTCCTAACTTCTGCTAGCAATAAAATGATCAATAGAATAATCTAGTTGCGCACCCAAATCAATCTAAGAGTCCATCATAGACCCTAGAAATAATGAAAACAAATTATGATGATAATAACTCCCAATAGGTTTTTATTATTAATAAAGCTTCACGCTTAGAACATTGAATTCATCCCTAATCAACAGAGGATTTAGCTACTCATATTACAAAGAAGATGAATAATGGTGGTTTCCCCCTAAAGGGGTAAACCCTAGTTTTGATATTTCTTCTCTCCAAGACTTACAATTTCATGACCTAATGATATGATTTTACATAACCTAACACCTTTTTATAGGTTTACATTGCTTGGTTTTCCCGTATCCTAGTCGGTTAAGGAACCCGACCAGAATTAACGAAATAACGACACCAAACATGCCCTTAGGACTTCCAAGGCGTGCATACACGTTTTCATAATTGTTAAGTATGCGTACCGGTATGCGTACCTCAAATTCTAGCAAAAAATTTTGGAACTTAGGTATGCGAACCCGTTTGCATACTTTACTGTCTTCGGTAATCGATAAAAGCTCGTTTTGGCCACAACTTCTTCGTCCGAACTCAGAATGACCTTACTATTCTTGCATTATTTTTATCTTTCAATTCTATTCAATATAGTGATGAGAAATCCTTAATCCGAATGAGTTAAACTCGGTCTTTGGACTGTCTCTTGATTTTGAGCGTTTTGCTACTTTTCTTCGTAGTTCTTCCAATTATCTTGGACTTGGGCACTTGGATACATGGGATACTTATTTTCATAGCTCTTTTCAGCACTTTTTATCTCCTTTTTGGATGATTCACTTAATGGAGACAAATAAGAGAAAACAAGAGTAATAATACGAAAACATGCAAGAATAATAGCTAAAGCAAGTATGGAATGTTATAGACACATTTTTGTGTATAAGTTGTGCTCAATTTTATGTATTGTTGGTACTCGATTTCGTACTTATTATGGTGTTTTATGTGCTTGTAGGTATTTTTGGGGAAATAAACATTTTTGGAAAATTCGACTCGAAAAGATACTCGAGGCACCCCCGGAGGACATTTGCTAAATGGACCCCCACTTCGGATAAGGGGCACTTCAATTACTAAGGGGAACCTAGTTGATATTCACACCCCAGGACACTCCATATACTATCGGCACCCCTACCCTGGATAGGGGTACACCTTCTTCTTCATTTCAAATACTCAAAATTGGCGGAAAATCTTGTTTCAAAAGACACGGAATTATGGTTCGGATTTTTGAGGTGTTCCAGTGAGACTCAATAGCTGAAATTGTTTCGAAGTTTTGATTAAGCATCACGGGCATGGTAGGGTCGTCGGAATCAATTAAGTTTGTCTGGAGAATCGTTTGGGAGCAAAACATGGAAGTGTTGTTTCTCTTGGAAAACCCGAGAATGTTGTTTTGGATTTGGAAGTTATTTAGAGAGATTCAATCGATAAAATTTGTTGTGTTAGGCCTATTTCATCTAAACATGATTGGTAAGTCCATCAAATTCTAAGCAATAGGGTTTCAACGTGGGATTGAAGTGAAACAGAGGTTGAATGATACTCGGGATTCTGTTGGGATGTGTTGGAAAGATTGCGAGTTTTTTCAACGTGCTGACTCATTATTCCATGTGTTTGCAGCATGTTTAAAGCATGTATACACTTTTTGACAGCGTCAGAAGACTAGAAAGGGAAGAAAACATTCTCGATAATATATTCTTTACTGCCGAGTAATGGAAGAATTTTTGGAGTAATTGAGCAAGATTTCTTAGGGTTGTTGCATATATAAAGGGTGTTGGTGTATCACCTAAGGGGACGGAGAGTTTGGGAAAGTTTAGAACATTACAGAGCTGACAGATTGGAGTTGCATAAAACCACCATTTCTGCTGCTGTGAAGAACACGAAGAACATAAGACGCACGGAAGACAGTCGTAATTGCTACAGTGTATACGAAAGTTCTGAAAAGTCTTACATGCTACAGTAACAGTGACAGTTACAAGTTATCGTTCTTTGTAATAGTTTGGTTTGTAACAAATATAATTGTTATGAACCCGGTTTTAATCATTTTCTCCAATTTTTATCATTTGTAAACACTTTTGAGCAATGAAATCATATTTTGAGCGTGTTTTCATGATGGGAGCTAAACCCAATCCTTGGGACGATGGAGGAAGCCATTGTTTCGGTAAAAGTGATACATTTCTATTTTAAATTAATTATTGCAATTTTATTATGATTTTGTATTGAACTCAAAATTGATTATATGATTTTAATTAGTTAAGTGTATTTTCTCTTGATAAAATAGGCTTGATTTAGGGTTTTGATATTCTATGCTTGGATTAACATCTATTCTTTTGAAAATCAACATTCAAAAGACGAGGGTACCCAAATATAAACACCTTTTTTCGTGTTCTTAGATCTCTTTCTTACCAATATCCAAGGTGATTGTAATCCTTAAGCAAACAAAACTTTTAATCACAAAGAAGTGTGTTTATGCCGATCTATAAAACTAATCAATCTCGATTGTCACAAAGATAAATCGGATTATAGTCGGATCCCTTTCTAGACGAAACAAGTATTATGCACACCAAAGATTTTGAACCCAAAAAGTCTTCTTTTCTTCAAATCTTCTTTAATCTTCAATAAACACCTGCACACAATCAACTTGAATCTCTTGAAATTAATAATACACAGAACGGAGTCTGTTAACATTGGATTATCACAAGACGTCTTTAGATCTACAAACATTCTAAAGATCCCCCTAGAAACTTCGATCTAGTTTGAGTGAATCCTATATCATAAGAGAATATTCTCAAGCATAAAGAAACTAGGTGCAATCAAAGTTCAACCACCGTTAGTCAATTAAATCAATCGAAAACTAATAATAAACCGCAATTATCTAGTTTCCTACCAACGGTATTAATAGAGCTTCTCAATCCCAAATAAGTCTTTAAACTGAGCGACCGTAAGAGATTTCTCCTAATTAGGGTACTCTCCTCTCCGATAGGCGTATCCACCAGTAACAACACAACTGAGGTAGTTTTGCTGGCTCTGAAGATTAGTTTGCTAGAACTGCAAACTTCGATTTATGGACAAGGAAGTTTGGACACCAAGGAATTTCCAAAATCGAATATATTCTCAAAGATATGCAATAAACATAAAATCAGTTTTCATAATTCCTGGAAATGCTTTGTCCAAATATTGACCGATATTCCAATATAAAAATCTACAATTAGTAAATGCATATTACTAATTATTATTTTCTAAAGATATGTATTTAATTGTTGGAAATTATATACCATATAAAAACCAAGAAACCTTTAATTAAAAAGACTCACAATCAATTTCGATTCTCGGATTCTCTTTAGCTATCAAGGAATATCTTTGAACAATTAATGATAAGAGTTACAACTCGTGTTCAAACAATGACGACATCCTTACTTTATAAGTCCATTTTCATACCTAAAATATTGGAAACGATTTGCATCCGATTCCCAAGAACTATGTGATTGATTATCCTATCAAATCACTAAACATGGGTATCACGGTTCTACCAAAACAAGTTTCAGTTCTACGTCCATGTGAGTACTGTTCATAGTCACACTAGTTACCAAAACTCAGTTGACTATGTACTAGGATCAGTTTCCCACATGCTTATGGTAACTACCTGTAATTTGGTGCACATGTGCATAGGATAGGTTCCCCCATCTTCTAAGAACTTGTTGCACACATGTTCATAGGATCGATTTACCTCACACTAATAACTTGTGGCACCTCTTACAAGGATCGGTTCCCCTCTTGAAAATTTACCTGCACCTGTTTCTAGGATCGGTTTCCCTTTCACTATATAAAAAAATTTATTTACAAGGTATCGACCATACCATCTTGAGTGATTACTTAAGATTGTTTTTATTAATAAAAGTTGTACCAATAACTTAAGTCAGGCATCCGTGAATAGTTTTACAAGAACATAAATAAGTTTATGATCGGTTATATACATCACACATATTGGTAGTTCAATATAGATTTGCAAAGAATAGCATTACCAATAATCCTACTGATTTAAATTTCGATCCACAAACAAGTTTGTAAATTTACTTCCTTTAAACGAATGAAAAAACATTATTTCCTAGGATGAAATCTTAATTCACACCCATACATAATCAAAATAGCATTTAAACGATTATGTCTATGTCTTATATGCAAAGTTTAATGGTTAAGCAATAAACCTAGTATTGTGTTCCTTAATACTATGTTTATCTAGAGTTTCATACACAGCTTCGCAGTTTCGTTTTCAATATGCACGACATGAAAGATACGTTAGGAAATGAAACAGTTCAAGTCAAATATTATTAACCTCAATAGGAAGGATGATTGTTACCGTTGTATCTCCATACTTCTTCACCATCTTCAAATATTCATGCAATACTTCTAAGTCTCAAATCTTAATACTTTCAAGCTAACCTATACGAAGTTAACTCTAGTAAATAATCAAGCGACTCTTTAAATGAGTTTTGATTCACTAAAATATGACAATCAAACTTGACATACCAACGCTTAGTGGTTTTAACCGAGCAATTCTCTAACAATCTCCCCCTTTGTCAATTTTAGTGAAAAACTCTTACATCATATGGATAAAAAAATTACAAGAATTAATTATACACATACGCTTGATTCCAAGTTCAAAAGCACATAACCTGCATTAAAATCAATCTTCAAATGCCGCTTCTGACACCATAATTACAAAGCTAATATCCCCCCTAAAGGTAATATAGGTAGATTTTCAATCCTCAAATCTTTGTTATTTCAATGTAGTACCTCATAACTACATATCACATAGTATGTGACCCCCTTAGTCTATGATTTCACCCTATTCGTTAGAATAAACATTTAACACAAATTTCCTTTCCCTTAGTGATACCAACTCATACAAAGCCAATACCACTTGTTTATTCCATACATTTCTCCCGCTTTTTGTCACAAAAAATGACAAAGAAACGAAAAAATAAAGGAAAAACCGTAAGGATCTTACAAATCTCACAAAGAGAAGTTGTAAACCTATAATAGTTGAGAACGAGGGTTTACCACCATCTTTAGATAACCAATACTAAAACCGAAACTACAAGTAATTTGATTTTAATATTTCATGTATCAAACAATTGCACTAAGCAATTTTGATAGTTTAGTAAACCAAAAATCGACTAATCACTTAGTTCTTTGCTAAACCGATTGTACAAATGCAATCATTTGTTCGATAAGACCAAAATAAAGATAATAATTAACTAACAAGATTTTTACCTGAAATTCCGCATCCTCACCCCCCCCCCCCCCCCCCCCCCCCCTCAATATATGTCATTAAGCGCAAGTTCACAAAGAACTCTCCCCCATTGATGTTGTCATCCTCCCGCCAAAACAAAAGAACAATAATAAGGACCAACCTTTACTAGAGAGGTTGAAAACCAGTTTTAACTTTGCGATGCAAAAGTTGAAACCTCGAAACACATATGCTTTTATGCTAAACCAAAGATTCAACATATTGTGACTTTTTCACATATTGTTTCTACAGGAACCCCTCATGATCCTCTGATAAAGCCTACCAACATGGGCTAGAGATTAATCCCGCTAAATCAAAAAGTCACCCAAACCACAAGGGTTAACACAGTTATGAGATCAAATATCAAGGTAATAAAACCGAAATCAAACATCCCATAAACATACATAGCAAAAATAAAAAGCATTTAAGCACATGCTTTGTAATCGAAAACTATCACAAGAAAATATATAAAATAATAATTTTATTCATAATAAGATAGTTTTATTCATAATAAACTTTACAATTATTGAAAGCAACCAAAAACTGAAGTCTGTTCTTTTTGGATTAAGTCTTCAACATACAAATTAATCTTCAGTGGCGCTCTTATTGTTTACTGACGTTTCATCATTACTCAAGCTTTTGAAGCTTGTCTCAAGAAACTTGTCTGCAACCACTTCCTGCTTCTCAAACACCTCTTGTTTCATCAATTCTAATTTTGAGCCAATCTAGAAGTTGAATCGTCATGATGAGATTGGTTCTCAGTTCTTCAAAATCTTCAATATAGTGAATCATACTATCTAAACGAATCCACTTGGTTTCAGATGGATTTTGAAGGTTGTAAGCTAACATACAAGATTCATCTTGAGATCCGATAGAGCTATCAGAATCACAATCAGACATAATTTTTGGTATGTTTTTATTTCTGTATTGATTCGTTGAAAATCCTCAACCTTTTGAGCTTCCTCCTTATTTACTTTTGTAATGATGCGAGTTATCGGAGGCATGCTCGGTGATTTAAAAGGGATTTGCACAGGGTTTCGAAATACAGAAAAGAAATTGTATCCAGAAGGAAACACCCCTTTTTGGATCGGAATAAATAAAAATATACCTATAATATATTTTGTTTCCAAAGTCCGAATCTTCCCATACTGGAAGTCTTATTAAAAATCGAAAATCTCCAAAAATATCTATTTTTTTGGAAAATCATGATCATCATAAGAAAAAAATTTAGCCATGGGAACCCATTTATCCATAGATTGCAAAAAGTTTTTTCAATACAACATAAACTAACACAGTACTCTTTTTTCATGTGTATTTTATCATCCAAGGTCATGAGCACAAAATTATGAGATAGCACAATCTCCATACAACCAGGTTTTAATGGAGTAAGGCTTTTTTACCTTACATTGAATATCAAAAACATAGTTTATGTTTCTCTTTGGGAATTTTTGCCCAATATATTTTCTCCCAAGAAGGTGATACTTCCTTGATCTAAAGTCATGATTAATCGGAGAAGCTGTACTGATGTGAGAATCTTCGGAGATGGACAAATCTCTCTTAATTTTATCAATGAGATTTTCATAAGATTTTATCATTCTAAGGATTTCCTTATCATGTACATCAGCATGATTATTTGAAACAATTATAGGAAAATCCCGATTGTTTCCTTTGTCAGAGAATTTCTCTTCCCCCTTTTTCTGGAATCGTTCTTCATCAAAATAATTGTTTCGATATGGGTGAGGAGGAGCCTTTTTCCAGAAATGATTATCAACTATTGTACTTGATTCCTTTGAGTTGATCTTATTGTGGTTAAATAAAATCTTCCTTTCTACTGAGGAGTGATCTTTCAGTTTCTTAAGACAAGAAACTTCTTTCAAAACTTTTACTACCATATTTTGAAGAAAGGTGAGTTTTCTGTCAAGTGACTGAAAATTATATTCCTTAGGATCACTTCTATTGAATTTGTTCAAAGTTTCCTTTGGACAAGATTTTTTTTAATCATCAGTAGATTTAGAAGTGGGTTTCTCATCTCCTTATGATTTAATGTAGTTGGGTAGACTACCATTATCACAATCTATAAAAGCCGAGCTAGGAATTTTTGTTTCCTCATTATCAGAAGAAATTAAAAAAACATCATTAGTGTACATTTTTGTGTCTAAGTTGTCCTCAATTTTGTATATTGTTGGTACTCGATTTTGTTCTTATTATGGTGTTTTGTGTGTTTATAGGTATTTTGAGGAAATAAATATTTTCGGAAAATTCGGCTCGAAAAATCACTCAGAGCAACCCCGGAGGACATTTTCTAAGCGGACTCCAAGTTTGGATAAGGGGCATCCATGGCTATGTATAGCCCAAATTCATTCTCAGCACCCATGGCTATGTGTAGCCCAAATTTTCCTTTAGCACCCATCTTCATCGTTTGAAACTGAAAAAGGTGGGAATATGAGTTTTGAAAACTCGGAGATTTGAGTGAATATTTTGGACGTGTTGAAAGGAGATTAAACAACTGGAGTTAATTCTTACAATTCTGTTTTGACTAAACAGGGTTAGTAATGAGCCTAGAACCAACTACTTTAGGACACATCGTCGTATTGAAGAAAATATGGAAAGCGTGTTACGTGGAAAATATTCTCGGGATTTTTAGTTATCTTTGGAATGATTTCGTGTGTCTTCAGCTCGCTTGACTTCCAGGGACACGTAAGAAGCGTTTTGGGTGAAATTCGGCATCGACAGAAGCGTACAAGTGATAAAAAGGGAAATTATTTCCTTAGGAGAATAATGCATTGATTACGATAAGATTTTGATGATTCGAGGTGTTGTGATGTATAAATAAGGTCCTTGGGAGCCATAGAGGGGGGATAGAGAGTTTGAGAGAGTACAAAGCACATTACAGAGCGAGAAAATCAAGTAGAAGAAAACCACCATTTCTGCTGCTGTGAAGAACACGAAGAACATAAGACCCTTCGATACAGTTGTTCATGCTACAGTAATTGTGACAGACTCCGAGCAGTCTTATATGTTACTGTAACAATGACAGTTTACATATATCGTTCTCTGTAATTTTAATCATTCTCACACTTTCATCATTTGTAAACCATCTTTGAGCATAAATGAAATCAACTTTTGAGCATGTTTCCATCATGATGAGAGGCTAAATTAGCGCGTAATCAAAGCAATGTATGAATCTATTTACACATGAATAATGGGTAACTATTTCTTTTTCTCTAATTTTTAACTATAATTCACTCAATCATTGCGTTTGCAGATTTTTTAAATGTTTACATAATTTTCTTAATTACATGTGATTCAATTTGATAGATTATACTTTGTTTAATCAATTGATAGTCTATGCTTAAGGAATACAATTAATATTTGAGAATATGTTTAATATTATTTGTGAATTAAGAAATAAATAATTAAAAGGCTAACTAAAGTTATGAAATATTTGATTTCATTCATTCATGTGTAATAGTGGATTCTAGTGTCTTGGTTATTTTCTAATATCTTGAATCAATTTTGCAATAATTTTTCTATTTTTAAGTTTTATATGTCAAAAATGTTTTGCTTTCAAAAGTCTCAACGAACTCTTTACTACAATTCAATTGAAAATCCCATCAATTTTTGGCGTCGCCGACGTGGACTTGTCTTTAGACTAGAGTTTTTAGGTTTTTATTTGTTTTTTTATTTTTTTTATTTTTTCTTCTTTACATTTTTGGGTTTTTGTCTTTTCATTACAGATTTTGGAATTTGGAGCGAAAGAAAAAATTTCCAAATATTTTGGTGAACACTTAAAGATTTGGAGTAAAAGACAAAGCGAAAAGAGCGAAAGAAAAGAGAAAAAAAAAAAGAGAGAGAGAGTTTATTTTTTTTTTCTTAGATTGTATAAGGATATCTTGGAATTTTCTTTTTCTTTTGCACTTTATTTTGTGGACTTTGAACTTGAACATTTGGGACATTTTGTTAACCCTACGGAAGGGTAGTTTAAATATAAATTATTTTTGCAGAGAAGGACAGCGATTACGATATCGCCTCGGCCCCTCAGGTTCATACATGATATAGGAGTCGTGTTCCGAGTCGACTACAACGGTTCATCCCCCGTCTGGAACGGGAGGTAATTTTATCTAAACACCCACGAACCCCATGTCAGCGGGTTTACTGTATTCCTTTGTTTGCATATATGTTGAGGAACTAAAAACGACTGCTTTAATTTCCTAGTAAAGGGCAAGGACTGGACATATAAGATAAGGGTTCAGATTTCATCACCGTTCTCTTATTGCCCGCCTTAGGAAAACAATACTTAACGCGAACCTAAGCCTTAAAATTTGGAATAGAACGAGCCCGATAGGGTAACGAGCTTAATAGGAAAGTCGTCCGAAAAATATTGTTATTGTTTTAAGCATACTTCGAAGTTCATGATGGTTTCTGTAAGTTGAATGCGCCTCCTTGTAATGTCGGTGATGCCTTGGGTATCAAAGCTCCATGCAGTTTCCCTCGTGTTTATTCAATTATATTTAACTAGGATTGATTCTAGAGGGGTTTTCTCTAATTGTAACGAATTCCTTTTCGAAAGAATAGAAGCTGGTATAGAAACAATCTAAGTGGAGCCATCATGCTTTTTGTTTCCTAGAAATCTTTAGGTTTGCTTTGGTGGAGTCGGCCTATGTGTTTTTGCTTAGAACCTCCCTTCCATAGGATTTTAATTTTTAATTTTTCTTAGTGTATGCCAAAATCGATCGAGTCCATTAGAGAGCGTGCTTGGAAAAGAGATACTTTTGGCCATTTGATTAGTGACGAGCCTAGAAGTTCTTCTTGTGGAAGCGGGGAGCTCGAAGACTCTTCTTTTGAGAGCCCCGTTTTTGGAAACTTCAGGTTTGAGAATTTAAGTGTTAGTGAGGAAAGTACCCCTAGTACTTCAGCTGTACCAGCAATGGCTACTTTGAAAGATTACATGTACCCTACTAGGACCAAGCGAGCTTCGTGCATTAAATTTCCACCCACTACGGCTAATTATGAGTTGAAACCTGGTATTCTTCAGATTATCCCAATACCCCCAAACTTAAATCTAACATTGTCCTCAATGTTCTAAAGATGAAATTAAAAGCATGAACAAGGAGAAACGGTTACTATTCAAAGCAAAAGAGTGAAGGAAGGATATTACCTGGTTGCATGAGATTGGGTTACCTCCCAAGAAGTGCTAAGTTTAAAGTCTTCAGCCAGACTAAGAAAAGGTTTAGTCAACTCGAACATATAACAGTAACCGGAATAACTGTGGGTCTTTAAAACCAAAAAGAGCTGACAAAAGGAGACTGCCACAAACCAGAGAGTGATAGTCTTCCTTAAACAGATGTGTCGACCCTAATCTTCTAAAATAATTAGGTTTAGTCTCAAAACTTAATAATTGACACATTTTAAACTCATATGTTCCCACAATTGGTAGAAAAGTGTTTGGTGGGAAAACAAAATCGATCTTGGTATCATAGCCTGGGTAAACCACATCAACCATAGGATGGGTTTCTAACGACGGAACTTCCTTATGGACACCATTAGATTCAGGAAAACGTGTATGAAGATAATCTTTTAGAATGGTCGAGGCATTGATGTCAAGTCCCAAGTGAGGGACCTTTTTAAGATTTAAAGCACACGGAGAACGGTAATCACCCCCAAACTTATAGTTTTCTGCGTCTCTAGATAGACAAGTCACAATCTCCCTAATTTCTAGATCATCAGATTCTTGGAAATGGTCAATTGATTCTTCTAAGTTATTATCAGGTAGTGCATCTTTACTCATCTCTGCGGGTCTATCTTCTTCGTCTAAGATTATTGTTTCTAAGTCGCTAGACTCTAAAACAGCATTTTCAGAATAGACCCGTTCCTCTAAACCACCATCATATAAAGGATTATAAGAGAAAGTTTCTACTAAAAGCTCATTAACTAAGGTGTTAATAAAAGTTACTTCCTCCGATCCATTAATAAGTTCATCAAATAATGGATTGTCCAATACTCTGTAGGCTAAAGGATCATGAACTACATCGTCTAAAACGATAGTATCCCTAATCAGATCCACATCCTTTTGAATAGGTAAATAATCATTAAAATTATTGGGATCTGAACCAGAAATGATATTATCATTATGAAGCTCAAATGGAGTAACTAGTTCTGGATCACTATGCCTACAAATGTATGATTATTAATCAATATTATCTTCATCATAATCATCATGAACCTCATCTAAAGTAGTGTCTTTTATTCTAACCTCGTCCTCTAGATTAGGAAAATATTCACTATTGATATCAAGGGTAGAATTAGAAACACTATTTTGGATATTTAGATTATTTCGAGCAGTTCTTTTCTGGCACTCTAACAAAGACTTCTGGGCCGACTCACATGAATTCCTGACATGATATAGGAAGTCAGGTAAAGAAAGTTCACTCATTGCATTATTTTCGTCCATAACTAAGTTATTCATTTCTGCGAACTTACGTGCTGTCTCAGCTAACTTACGTGTCGACTCAAGTAAAGAGGAATTATCAGAATTTTGCTCGTATGACTGATGGTTGTGAGGATAATGATTGGGCTCGCCATAGTATGAACCATAACCTTGAAAAGGTTGGTGTTCCCAACTACTATTCCCACCATGGTCATAAAACTGATGATGTCCATATTCAGATTCAGGTCGATACTCATTGTATTGGCTTCTATCATAGTCCATATTCCCAAGGCTCACCGGCATTACAAGGCGGTACGTTTCAACTCATAATAGCCTTCTTGAACTTTGAGGTGTGCTTAAGAAAGTAACAATTATTCTTCGAAAAAATTTCCTAGTAAGCGCGTTACCCTATCGGTCTCGTTCTAATCAAGTTTTAAGGCTTAGGTTCGCGTTAGGTTTCATTCTCCTAAGGCGGGCAAGAAGGGAGCGGTGATGAAATCCGAACCCTTATCTTGTTTAAGCCAGGCCTTCCCCTTTACTAGGAAAATAAAGACAGTCTGGTTCGTCCTCAAACAATTAGCACCTTAAGGAGTAACTCGCTTGCAGGGTATTCGCGAGTGTTTCGATTGGACTTACCTCCCGTACCAGACGAGGGATGAACCGTTGTCGTCGACTCGGTCCACGACTCATATACCGTGTACGAACCCGAGGGGCCGAGACGATATAGTAATCGTCGTCCTTCCCTGCACACAATTTATATTTAATTTTTTTTTAATTAATAATACCCTTCCTTAGGGAAAAATAAAATAAAATTAAAATAATTTCCCAAAAATTAAAGTCCAAAGTCCATAACAAAAAAAATGCAAAAGAAAAATAAAGTCTAAGAAAAATAAAAAAGTCTACAAAAAATAAAATACAAATATCTCTCTTTTTTTTCTCTCTTTTTTTTATCAAAATAAAAAAATCTTCTTCTTTTGCCCCTTTCGCTTTGCCTTTTACTCCAGTCTTTAAGTATTCACCAAAAACTTTGGCAAAATTTTCTTTCGCTCCAACTTCCAAAATCGGAAAGAAAAAGACAGAAACCCAAAAACGTAAAGAAGAACAAAAAAAAAAAAAAAAAACCTAAAAAAATTAATCTATATACAAGTCCGCGTCGGCGGCGCCATTTTTTTGTAGTATTTCGATTGCGGTAAATAAGGATTCATTTCTCGGACTTGAAAAGATTTTTAAAAACAAAAATATATACAAAATTTGTGACAGGATCAAGAGTTACTTGGACTCAGGATTCCACCATTAATCATTCATAAAACTCATATATTTATTCCCAAACAATTATAGCTCAAATTTACCGTTATTCATAAAACTCATATATTTATTCCCAAACAATTATAGCTCAAATTTACCGACTCTTATTCTTGCCAAGGTAGATTTTTAGAAGATTAATTGTAAATCTTAAGCATGGCATATCAAAAGAATTAATCCTAAACATAAACCATCAAATGAAATGACAATTAATTAAGAAAAATCTTAAAACAATTAATAAAAATTGCAAGTAGTCATAAAAGAATTAAATATAATTATCATATGCGTGAAATATATCTTCCTCCATCATCCCAGTATTGGGGTTTAGCTACTCATATTAATCATGTTCTCAAAATATATTTTTATAGCTCAAAAAGTTAATTAAAAGATGAGAAAATGCTAAAACAGAGATTCGCAACAGATATAAGCGTTACAATTGCGTTGTATAAAACAAAATTGAAGTGTAGAAAAGAACGACACAACCTCAGCGTTGTAAACAACGACAGTTCTCTGCTGCAGCTGGAACTGTTGAAGAACGACGGTCTTTGGTCGTCCGTTCTTCGTCTTCTTCTTCTTCCTCAGCAGCAGCAGGAAGCTTTCCTGCAATGGTTGTTGCTGCTTCTCCTTCGCTCCTCTGGCTTTGTCTCGACCCCCCAAACACTTGATAAAGCTTCTATGAGACCCTAGGATGCTATTTATACACAACAACATCATCAAATCCTCCGTAATAACTCGTGATAATTCTCATTCATTATGCAGTCAAGAGGATAATATTTTCCACGTACTGTCATAATCAAATATCCGGAGAGATTTGGTTTCTCCCTGTTTACTGCGTATTATTCTTAGGATAGAAGTGAATCATGAGAAGATATTCTCCAAAAAATATCACGCATGTAATCAGGACCCGATATTCTTCCACTCTGTTTAGCTTATTACGGATATTCTAGCCCAAGTTGATCGATCAAATTCATCCTACTAACCCTGTATAGTGTATTCAAGACCATCCCAATCATTTCCAGCGATTGAATCTCCTTGAAATTCCTCCAACAATCCGACCCAAAATCAACAGCGTCTGCATGCATGTTTCCCGCCAAAATTATTATTTGAATTTTTGTTTCCCGCCAAAATTGTTCTTGGTGTTTCATCAGTTAGTGATTATCCAGCCAATTCTAACTGAATTCGATCACATCACTATCTCTGTTTAGACCATAAGAAGATACCCAATGATTTTAAGCTGTTTAGTCTCACTATAAGACCTCCAAAATCCAAACCCTAATTTGAAAGCACTATTCACCAATTTTCCCTCCAAAATTCAAATTTTCAAATTGTTGAAGATGGTGTCCCCCTAATCCATTTTGGGTGTCCCTTTAGCAATTTGGGCTGAAATAATAATTTTTTTGGGTTCCTCCGGGACATTTCTGGGATGTTTCCGGTGCACTTCAAGGGTGTCCTTAGTAATTTTCTCTAGGGTGTAAAACACTACTTTTTGAGCTTATTTCGCCGCAAGGGATTATTTCTCTAAAAATTCCTACAAAGACATAAAATAACAAAATAAATACCAAATTGAGTACTAACAATACATAAAATTGAGATATATTAGACATATAAATGTGTCTATCAAGTACCCCCAAACTTATTATTTGCTAGTCACGAGCAAATCAAAACTACAAAAAATAAAATCCTAACTCACTAGGTGTCCCTAGCGACCGAGTTAATCTCGGGAGGGTTTACCAGAGGTTTACCCACAAAACCTTTACTCCAGACCCTAGCCGTCTACACAAAATCTTGGAAGGCACTAAAGAATCTCCTTGGTTGGCATACAATTATTGACTCTAAGTGGAAGAACCCTGATGCGAAATTCCAATTGTTGTACACGAGTTTTCACTCAAGCATACTAAAATTCATATAAGTGACAGAGCTCTACTAAGATAGTTTCACGATGGACATCATACTCGGAGTTAGACTAATCACATGAAAAGATTAGAAGATGGAAAAAGAAAAAAAAATGTAGATGGTTGAAAAGTGAAAGGTGTTTCCCATATTTGTCTGAAGACCTCTGCAAGGTGAACCTAACCTAAATGACTGAGATACCGGTCTGACTAATATTATCACACTTGCATATACAAGGGAACCAGTGGTCAATAATCCTAACTCTAGGTCAACACAACTGGCATATACAAGGGTACCAGTGGTCGACTTTATTATACACATATTTATTTAAGAACTAACAACATGATTGGATATTGTGGATCTAAGCGCATGCTTCTTGTCAGCAGATTACATGGTAATTCCCGTGGATCCTGCATTCCACGCTTGTTTAGGCGACGGAGACAGGGAGAACACACACATATTGTTATCCAAGTGTTAGTATTTATTCCGATTGGTCTAATGGTCTGGTCTAAAATATCTTCTTTTTTTTTTTGAAAAGGTAACTCAGTCATTCTATTTCACCCTAGAAATGGTAACAACTTGAATCGTGTGACCCACCGAATCACTTGAAAAGAAAAGTAAAAATAGATAGTGAAAAGGACTCGACGAGATATGGCGAAACTATCATGTTATTTCTAACACCTGAGCTTTGTGCTTTTATGAATAGACTATATAGATGTTTCCATCTAGCCAGATTGCTTCCTCAACTCCTAAAGCAAAAATACTTCCATCCACTTAGATTGGTTAGTACTATCCTTAATAAGTGTAAATTTCTAGGCTCTAGAGTTTATTTATTACGTAACTAAAAAGTTTCTCCCAATACCCCCAAACTTAAATCTAACATTTTCCTCAATATTCTAAAGATGAAATTAAAAGCATGAACAAGGATAAACGGTTACTATTCGAAGCAAAAGAGTGAAGGAAGGATATTACCTGGTTGCATGAGATTGGGTTACCTCCCAAGAAGTGCTAAGTTTAAAGTCTTCAGCCAGACTAAGAAAAAGTTTAGTCAACTCGAACCGTATAACAGTAACCAGAATAACTATGGGTCTTTAAAACCAAAAAGAGCTGACAAAAGGAGACTGCCACAAGCCAGAGAGTGATAGTCTTCCTTAAACAGATGTGTCGACCCTAATATCTAAAATAATTAGGTTTAGTCTCAAAACTTAATAATTGACACATTTTCAACTCATATGTTCCCACAATTGGTAGAAAAGTTTTTGGTGGGAAAACAAAATCGATCTTGGTATCATAGCCTGGGTAAACCACATCAACCATAGGATGGGTTTCTAACAACTGAACTTCCTTATGGACACCATTAGATTCAGGAAAACGTGTATGGAGATAATCTTTTATAATGGTCGAGGCATTGATGTCAAGTCCCAAGTGAGGGACCTTTTTAAGAGTTAAAGTACACTGATAACGATAATCACCCCCAAACTTAGAGTTTTCGGCGTCTCTAGATAGACAAGTCACAATCTCCCTAATTTCTAGATCATCAGATTCTTGTAAATGGTCAATTGATTCTTCTAAGTTATTATCAGGTAGTGCATCTTTACTCATCTCTGCGGGTCTATCTTCTTCGTCTAAGATTATTGTTTCTATGTCGCTAGACTCTAAAACAGCATTTTCAGAATAGACCCGTTCCTCTAACCACCATCATATAAAGGATTATAAGAGAAAGTTTCTAATAAAGGCTCATTAACTAAGGTGTTAATCAAAGTTACTTCCTCCAATCCATTAATAAGTTCATCAAATAATGGATTGCCCAATACTTTGTAGGCTAAAGGATCATGAACTACATCGTCTAAAACAGTGGTATCCCTAATCAGATCCACATCCTTTTGAATAGGTGAATAATCATTAAAATTATTGGGATCTGAACCAGAAATAATATTATCGTTATGAAGCTCAAATGGAGTAAATAGTTCCGGATCACTATGCCTACAAATGTATGATGATTCTTCGTCAATATGATCTTCATCATAATCATCATGAACCTCATCTAAAGTAGTGTATTTTATTCTAACCTCGTCCTCTAGATTAGGCAAATATTCACTATTAATATCAAGGGTAGAATTGGAAACACTATTTTGGAAATTTAGATTATTTCGAGCAGTTCTTTTCTAGCACTCTAATAAAGACTTCTGGGCCGACTCACATGAATTAATGACATAATCTAGGAAATCAGGTAAAGAAAGTTCACTCATTGCATTATTTTCGTCCATAACTAAGTTATTCATTTCTGCGAACTTATGTGATGTCTCAGCTAACTTACGTGTCGACTCAAGTAAAGAGGAATTATCAGAATTTTGCTCGTATGACTGATGGTTGTGAGGATAATGATTGGGCTCACCATGGTATGAACCATAACCTTGAAAAGGTTGGTGTTCCCAACTATTATTCCCACCATGGTCATAAAACTGATGATGTCCATATTCAGATGCAGGTCGATACTCATTGTATTGGCTTCTATCATACCAGTTCAACATTCTTAATTACAAGGGAATTCTACACAATCACAAACAAGGCCGACTCGACTCCACCAAAGCAAACCTAAAGATTTCTAGCAAATAAAAAGCATGATGGCTCCACTTAGATTGTTTCTAGACTTGCTTCTATCTTTCGAAGGGGAATTCATTGCAGTTTGAGCAAACCCCTCTGGAATCAATCCGAGCTAATGTGAGGAAACTTGAGGCGAGGGAAGCTCAATGGAGCTTTGATACCCAAGGCCTCACCGGCATTACAAGGCGGTACGTTTCAACTCATAATAACCTTCTTGAACTTTGAGGTGTGCTTAAGAAAGTAACCAATATTCTTCGAAAAATTTTCCTAGTAAGCGCGTTACCCTATCAGTCTCGTTCTAATAAAGTTTTAAGGCTTAGGTTCGCGTTTGGTTTTGTTCTCCTAAGGCGGGCAAGAAGGGAGCGGTGATGAAATCCGAAACTTTATCTTGTTTAGGCCAGGACTTGCCCTTTACTAGGAAAATAAAGACAGTCTGGTTCTTCCTCAAACAATTAGCACCTTAAGGAGTACAGTAACTCGCTTGCAGGGGATTCATGAGTGTTTCGATTGGACTTACCTCCCGTACCAGACGAGGGATGAACCGTTGTCGTCGACTCGGCCACAACTCCTACGCCGTGTACGAACCCGAGGGGCCGAGACGATATAGTAATCGTCGTCCTTCCCTGCACCCAATTTATATTTTATTTTATTTTTTTTAATTAATAATACCCTTCCGTAGGGTAAAAAAAATAATATCCCAAAATTTAAAGTCCAAAGTCCATAACAAAAAAATGCAAAAGAAAAATAAAGTCTAAGAAAAATAAAAAGTCTAAAAAAAATAAAATACAAATATCTCTCCTTTTTTTATCAAAATAAAAAAATAAAAAAATCTTCTTCTTTCGCCCCTTTCGCTTTGCCTTTTACTCCAGTCTTTAAGTATTCACCAAAAACTTTGGCGAAATTTTCTTTCGCTCCAACTTCCAAAATCTGAAAGAAAAAGGCAAAACCCCAAAAACGTAAAGAAGAGCAAAAAAAAAATCTATATACAAGTCCGCGTCGGCGGAGCCATTTTGTAGTAGTATTTCGATTGCGGTAAATAAGGATTCGATTCTCGGACTTGAAAAGATTTTTAAAAACAAAAATATATACAAAATTTGTGACAGGATCAAGAGTTACTAGGACTCAGGATTCCAACATTAATCATTCATAAAACTCATATATTTATTCCCAAACAATTATAGCTCAAATTTACCGACTCTTATTCTTGCCAAGGTAGATTTTTAGAAGATTAATTGTAAATATTAAGCATGGCATATCAAAAGAATTAATCCTAAGCATAAGCCATCAAATGAAATGACAATTAATTAAGAAAAATATTAAAACAATTAATAAAAATTGCAAGTAGTTATAAAATAATTAAATATAATTATCATATGCGTGAAATATAGCTTCCTCCATCATCCCAGTATTGGGGTTTAGCTACTCATATTAATCATGTTCTCAAAATACATTTTTATAGCTCAAAAAGTTGATTAAAAGATGAGAAAATGCTAAAACAGAAATTCACAACAGATATAAGTGTTACAGTTGCGCTGTATAAAACAAAATTGAAGTGTAGGAAAGAGTTAAAGGCCTCAGCGATGTAAACAGCAACAGTTCTCTGCTGCAGCTGGAACTGTTGAAGAACGGCGGTCTTTGGCCGTCCGTTCTTCGTCTTCTTCTTCTTCCTCAGCAGCAGCAGGAAGCTTTCCTGCAATGGCTGCTGGTGCTTCTCCTTCGCTCCTCTGGCTCTGCCTCGACCCCCCAAACACTTGATAAAGCTTATATGAGACCCTAGGATGCTATTTATACACAACAGCATCAACAAATCCTCCGTAATAACTCGTGATAATTCTCATTCATTATGCAGTCAAGAGGATAATATTTTCCACGTACTGTCATAATCAAATATCCGGAGATATTTGATTTCTCCATGTTTACTGCGTATTATTCTTAGGATAGAAGTGAATCATGAGAAGATATTCTCCAAAAAATATCACGCATGTAATCAGGACCCGATATTCTCTCACAAATATTCTTCCACTCTGTATAGCTTATTACGGCTATTCTATCCCAAGTTGATCGATCAAATTGATCCTACTAACTCTGTATAGTGTATTCAAGCCCATCCCAATCATTTCCAGCGATTGAATCTCCTTGAAATTCCTCCAACAATCCGACCCAAAATCAACAGCGTCTGCATGCATGTTTCCCGCCAAAATTATTATTTGAATTTTTGTTTTCCCCCAAAATTGTTCTTGCTGTTTTCATCAGTTGGTGATTATCCAGCCAATTATAACTGAATTCGATCACATCACTATCTCTATTTAGACCATAAGAAGATACCCAATGACTTTTAGCTGTTTAGTCTCACTATAAGACCTCCAAAATCCAAACCCTAATTTGAAAGCACTATTCACCAATTTTCCCTCCAAAATTCAAATTTTCAAATTATTGAAGATGGTGTCCCCCTAATCCATTTTGGGTCCCTTTAGCAATTTGGGCTGAAATAGTAATTTTTCCGGGTTCCTCCGGGACATTTCTGGGATGTTTCCGGTGCACTTCATGGGTGCCCTTAGTAATTTTCTCCGGGGTGTAAAACAATACTTTTTGAGCTTATTTCGCCGCAAGGGATTATTTCTCTAAAAATTCCTACAATGACATAAAATAACAAAATAAATACCAAATTGAGTACTAACAATACATAAAATTGAGATATATTAGACACATAAATGTGTCTATCAAAGACCTGGCTGAATAACCTACTATCTGAATCCATAGAAACATGGCAGGAACTTATTGTTGCTTTCTATTTGAAATTCTACCCTAAGCATAAAACTGCAGATGTTAGGCAGAAAATTAGTTCCAGTATGCAACAAGAGGGAGAATCTCTTTATAAGTTTTTGGAGAGATTTCAATGATCTCCTATCCCAATATCCTCTCCATGGGTTTGAGAAAATGAAACTAGTAGAGATTATTTATGATGGTTTAGACTATTCGACCAAAGCCATTGTCGAGTCTTTGTGCGCTGGCGAGTTGAGTATGGAAGCATGTCATTGCTTCTTGATAAGTGGTAGAATATATGTATATTACTTCTGTAGTGGGGGTTGCATATATACAGATTTACTAATAATCCATGTATGGATAATTATTAAAAACATTGAGAAGGTTATGAGATGTCTGAAAAGAACCTTAAACCTAGAAATACACTATATAAAAATGTTTTCTGCAATCCTTTAAGGATATTGCAATGATGATTGAGATATCCTCTCAAATGAATCCTCTAGGGGATAAAGTGATTATGTCATCTACTAGATAGAGGAACGACATACATAATCCAACATGATAGTGTCGCGGCTATTGCAAGAGTTAAGAACCGTTATTTACAATGGTATAGTCGACATATATGGTGATAGAAATGCATTTTTGATGCTATAACAATGGATTACATATGGTCTGAAAAGAGTTATCGCTGATCCTTTGACGAAAAAATTAATAACAAGGTGTGAATACATTTTATGGGATGATGTTGATGCCCATTGATAATTGAGTCATTCGTAATGGATACCCACCTAGAAATAGGTTCAAAGGGAATAATGATTCACAAATGATATGAACATAGTTGTTCGTAATGGACACCCATCCTATAACTCAAGATTCCACAAGTAGGTTCAAAAGGTAATCCCTACCTATGAATAGAGATCCCAAAATGTAGGTTCGAATAGGACTAAATCACGGATAATATGTATATACAGAATCATGCTTTTGAGAAGTCATCCCACAACATGATATCCTGAAGCGAGTTAAGGTTGAGTTTTTTGTTTTTAAAACTCTTAATGGTGTTTATACTCTATTTAGAGTGGGGTACATAGCTACAGGAGTACTCTTGATAAACTCACCTACATGGATGCGAAAATGCGGCCGCTTTCTATGAGAATATGGGCAGTTTTCTAGATCATCCATTAAACCGGGATTCAGGCACAGGGCGGTAATGTGCTGGTTTTAGACTTTACACTAGTAAGTTGTGAGTGTGTGTTAGACAATAATTTTATCTCCTAGAGTTCAAAGACTCATGTCCACTCTATGGTTAGTTTTTGAGAGAGTATAGCACTATGTAAAGGTTCAAAATCGAAAGATACCTTTATTTATGCACATCACTGTACATATCTTGCTCAATGTTTTAAAAATATAAGTAGGGGATTATTGGAATATATGTTCTAAAACAAAATTAATTTTGATTTATTGTTTTTTGTTAATATTTCTTTTAATAGTCTTAATGATCTTTATAAAATAAATTTATTTCTAACCTTCTATATGAATCTCCTTATTTATCGATAAATTTTGGATCCAATTTCGTGCACACTCCTCTAAAAAGTGTGCACGTAACAAGTCAATAAGATTCGATCTCTAAACCGATAGTTTTTGATTCTGGTTATTTTTTCCTGGTTTAACAACTAAAAGACCTGGTTATCAAATCATGTTAAGAAATATCAAGCGGTTTTTGGTTAATGGAATCCCTCGATGTTATGGAAGTATGCGACAAAGATGATTTAGATTTTCTAATTAAAAGGGTCTTAACGGTATGAAATCATTTGTATTTGTAATCAACCTTGGTTGTTTTTTGTTTTAGAGTTTTTATAGACTACTGATCTTACTAGTAAATCTCAATTCATGGCATGAACTTAACCAAAAATGAATTTCAATTATTAGAATCTTTGGATTTTAGGATGCATTAGATAGTACGGTATATATTTATTTCCGTTATTGTATTATAATTAATAATAAAAAAATTGATTTTGTGGTATATGTACCGTCGGTTTAGAGATTAGATCTTATTGGCTTGAAAACTGCAGTGCACAAAATTAGACTCATAAATTCTCAAACAATGTCCATTGACGACTGAAGATCCACTTACACCCCTGCTTTTATATTTAAATATTAAACGGTGGTGTATTCAACGCTAATAAGTTTGGAAATATATTTGTCTTACAAATTTTTATATACCCACAAAAAATAAACACAATCCCAAATGTTTAACTCTTCCATCTACTATTTATATTATCAACCGTCCAGTATCAAAAGAAGAAAAAAAAATGGATGATCGCCTTATTACGTGAATGTGAAAATCGAAAACTAAAACATACAAATGCGTTATAAGTTCTCAGAAAGTCGAGCTGTGTTGTTGCTTGAGCTCGAGTCAGGTGCCTCCATTGCTGGCCTATAACTCCTCTGAAGACTTAGAAGACTTTCAACATATGTTGTAGAATTGCAAGAGGGATGACCAATATAAACACCTAAGGAGGAGGGTAAGGGACTTCCATCCCGAGTAATTTCAATTTTGCTGAAAGTTTTATTCTTCCGATTGTAAGAGTGAACTGAAGTAAGCTTTTGTTTACTCCCGCGACCAGAATAGCATTCTAAAATCAAGTACTCTGTTCCCGCGACACTGTGACAGCGAACATTACAATAACGCCAACAAAGAGGTAACATGATAATTTCTTTACTAGTATTTCTAATACTTAAATTTTTGCCGTAGTGAACATCAAGTATCCACAGGTCGACGATGTTATTACCTGCGCTCTTTTGATAGCCAGACGCCCATCCAATTCCATAAGATGAAAAGACTTATTGTGGGCAACTAAATCAAGGTCTGGCATAACTCTGTACTCCTCGCTTTTAACATCAAATGCCACTAGTACCGGATGGAGACCCTTGTAAATTATCCAATATATATAACCGTTCACATAAACAGAACCATGAATTTCTTTATGGTAATTATTTGACCGCTGTGCCTTATCAATCCTTCTCCACGCAGTGTCCTTGCCTAGAGTCAAGATCTCGCACATTCTGTAATACCCCCAGTACCCTTCGTCATCTTCACATGCTTTGTAGTCCCCGCACCCTTCACATTCCTGAAGCTCCCATCCATCTATGGACCAAAAACAAATCACTTTGTATTCCTTGGTTGTAGGATCAAATCCAAATTCATAAACGCGAGATACTTCAACTTCCGATAAGTCGCACCATCTCTGTATTTGTGCCAAGTAAGTTGATCTGATCCAAGGTGTTGCTTCTCCGGTGATGACATTGTATAGACAAGCAGCATGATCTTCTTTAACCTCATGGTCACGACCAACGCTGTCTTTTCTTTCTATTTTGTCGATTAAACAGACCATACCGTTAATCGGTTTTTGTACGTGCTCACAAGCCAACATATCGCTATTAGCTATGGGTTGGATGGTTGTTGCTACTGTTGTTATTTCTTTATGGGTTCTATCTGTGCACAGGTTGGATTTACAGTAACTCTCAAATTTAACGCTTTCGTCGAGAGGAAAAACCATCATGATCAAGGTGCGTGATATAGTTTTGCTGATCGAAAAAAAGAGATGTCGACTTGTTTGCAATTGCCGGCTGTGGTGTAAATCAGTCAACCACTGATCTTTTTCGATTAAGTTTTGCCAAGATCTGGATACGCATTTGAAACGGATGAGGGATTTCAATGGGAGTCTGCTCAGTATGTCGCATAGTATTTCATCGTTATAGCTAGCAATGGTAGCCTTCATCTTTTTCGTGGTCATGGCTGTGGGTGAAAAAACTTCTCCGGAGGAAACCCTAGAAAGGTTGTGAAGCTATTGCCAGTACTGCCTCTCTTTTTATAGTCTCCCTAGAACACAATTCTTGTACAACTCGGATTAAAGGATATTTTAGGAAACTAGAACAACTAGGAAACTGAGACCTAGGATCAAAAGTACACTGCAATGCAAGTAAAATTCAAAATGTCAACAAATGACTGTTGTGAACACACAAATCACGAAGGCATCCGAATGCTCACAACCAATCATCGTAATCTAGAGTGATTTGTGATGATGATATCCTAGTGTTGATTCCTTGGCTCAAAACCTTCGGGTTTATCACAGCCTCGTCTAACAACTCCATGCGGGGCATTTGCGCACGGGATATAGGTAAAAACAAAGAAAGCAAAACGTACAAGTAACGATCCATGGGGTTAGACAGATATATAGTGCTGAAATGTAAGCAAGACCGAGATTTACGTGGTTCAGCACTAAGGCCTACATCCACGGGGTTTGTTGTTTCACTATGTTCTTCACAGTTACAAGAGTAGTCGAATGACTTTTGGGTTTACATGTATTTTCTCTTCTAAAGAATTAACTTACACTCGTAATCTCTCTCTCCTTCCCTTCCTGATTTTTCCGATCCCCTTTCCTCTCGGTGGAGAGGAGGTATTTATAGGGTTAGAGTGTGGGACCCATCTCTGAAGGCCGTTGGAACCTTATCTTCTAGTGTCTTGTGTCCATCACGCAGAGGTCCGCCTTTGCCACTTGATCACGCAGAGACATCCTCGCTCGTCCCACGGGTTGATCGACACGTATACTGCTCAGAGTGTTTAATGAGGGTGGTTGAGATGCCTGCTCGTGTCAGACAAGTGTCTTCTGCCCCTGTCATGTCCGTGTCAGCTAACTTTCTCTCCACCGTTGATCTTAGCTTCTTTTGGGATGAGATAAAGTAACTCCTTGGGGTTTATTGGGTGTTCCGTAGTGCATCGTATTTTGATGTCTTGGCCTGCATGCTTTCCACGTATTTTTCTGTATACACATGTCTGATGGTGAGATATATGTGTACACAATTTGCCCCTTTTCTTCGGGCTTGAATGTTTAATGGGTGCATTGAAGAAAACAGTCGTTGCATATTCTTCTATCTCTCCTAATAACTTTTCCTAGATACTTGGGCACGTCCTTTATTTGTGCATTAACTACTCATGTAACGGGCACGTTTCCCATTCCTCCATTAATTTCCTTCTCTTTCTTTCGGGTGTATTAAGGAGAGAAACAAAATTAATTTCATTCTTCCTAAACATTCTCTCGATTTTAATTCTTCGTTCTTCAGCCCTTAAATTCTCTGTCAGTCTTCATTCTTCAGCCCTTAAATTCTCTGTCAGTCTTCATTCTTCAGCCCTTAAATTCTCTGTCAGTCTTCATTCTTCAACCCTTAAATTCTTTGCACTAAGCATTAATCACGCTTGCTTCCTCTTTATTTCTGATTTGTTCTTTCTGCTGCTGTTTTTGCTGGTATGTTTTTCTTTTCTTTGTTTCCATGGTTTTACGCTATGTTGATTTGTAAATTTTCTGCTACTGTTGTTCCTTGTTTGTGGTGAAGAACTTCTTTCAATGCTTGCATGCTAGTTTGCCCCTGTTCTTCGTCTTAAATCAAGGAGGTCATTGTTAGGGTAGGGATTTTATGGAATTTCGATCATGTATGCTAATTTTAGGGTTTCTGCGTTATCGTGTGTGGATTTCTATTTATGTGGTTTTTTGATCGTTGGTAATGTCCTTGAGTTTGTTTTTGACTTGTTTATGATTAATCTTTTCGCAGCCATCTCTGACCGTCCGCGACTTCCTTATCAGACTCCTGGTTATGGTCTATCGAGATCTCCTCCGCGTAGAGAGTCTCAAGATGTTGTTCGTAGAAGTCGAGTTTCTTATGGGGCGAATGCCTCATCTTCTAGGGAAGAGGTTCCTTTGACAAATTTTTCTGGGGCTCGAAAAGTCTTTGATCGCGCGGTGTCTCGTCCTCGTGACGATGTTAGGAGTACGCAGACACCGAATCGTGCTGTCGCTTTTGATGTTCCTCCTCTACGTTCTGTAGTGCCCGGGCATCATCTGCCGCCCCCTCCTACAACTTATTTTAAAGGGAAGAGTACAAAAGGTGGTGTTCCGAGGGCTGAATCTTCAAAAAATCCTTCTTTGAAGAGAAAGGCTTCCGAGGCGTTCATTGGTTCATCCAGTCCCGCCGAGGAGGATGAGGCGGCCTCATTGATACGCAGTGTTTCGGTCAGCAAGAAAAAAGTAACGTTCAAGCATATTGATCTCGAGATTTTCAAGGAAAAGCATGAGCTTCAATCCTTCGAGGTTCGTTTCTATGCCCCTGAGGATGATATTACTTATGAGCTTATCTCAAAGTACGAGTTCGATGAATTTCATTTGTTGACCACGGTTGGTGCGTTCGAAGCTGGTCTTATGTTGCCGTTGTACAAGTCAGGTGATTCCTTCTACTATGATGTGCTTGCTAGTCGTGAAGGCTCTTCCACCAATACTCACAGCCGTTCTGTATCGCAACTATCGGGGAATTATCTCCGCGCCCTGAAGGAATGCTATCTGCGGAGTAAGGGGGAGACGACAATGACTTGTTACGTTCCCAATCCCGCGGAGAAGGAATGGTATACTCCTGAGAATTTCAATAACTCCTTCGGTGATTACGTCAACAGTAGGAACCGTAAGCCGTGGAGTGTCATCCTCCGGAATCTCGCTTCTCCTCGTGGCGAAATTCGTTTGTTAAATGAGGTCAGCGATGCCAAGCTGAAGTATGTTCCCTGCACGGAGGGGTCTAGTCAGCGGAAACTTTTCCCGGCCTGCGAGAGGATCAAGCGCGACCATGACTACGAGTGGCACGCTACCGTTATCGAAGTGGTTGGTCCATGGGCGTACGGTTGGATCCCCAGTCCCCGCGGTTGGCGTCCTACTGAGAATAGCAAGCCGCGTGAATCTCCTCCTGCTCGTTATGGAGATTTCTGTCCCTGGCGTTTAAACTTCGCAGGTATGAATTTTCCTTATGCCCTTGACGTTGTTGAGGGAGACGAGGAGGAAGGTTCTGGTGCTATACTTCCACCGAGGAGTGCCTCGACTGCTCAGGTACGCGGATTCTAGCTGCGCTTCTCCTTCTTTAGAAATTCAACTGTTCGGGAAAAATAATTCTTTTTGTGGTGTTGGTTTTCAGGTGTCGAAGAAGAAAAAGATTAATCCGAAGCAGTCTTCTACCATTGTGATGGGTGAGGCTGAGGCCCAAGAAGAAGTTACAAGTCCGGTGAACGAAGAGTTTGCTGAGGATGAGGAGATTACAGATGGGGAGGAACGTACTGGTACTTCCCCTATAAATGTCTAAGAAGAGGTCTGTGTGGATCAAGATGGTGATGAAGGGAGAAACAACGCCTTGGTAGCTGATGACGATGTTATTGGTGATATTTATGTCCCCGTTGGGGATGCCACGGATTCTCTCCCCACCCTTTCTCAAGAGTTTTCTTTTGATCGGCTGTATTCTACAGGGGAGTTTATGGATGATGCCCTCGATTTTCCTGAGGACTTCTCTCTACTGTGCCCCAATGATGATTGGGATGTTCTCGGGGGTGCTAGTAACGGAGACGCTGCTGTTCAAGATGGTGGAGCGGAGGAGCATGGTGCGCATGTGGGTGCCGACATTTGTGCGGATGGGGCCGTGTCAGAAAAGGGGAAGTCGGTGATTGATTCGCCTGCTACGGATCTCCCTCATTCGCCGACATCTGAGGGTGAGGACGTCATAATGGATTGGCTTAAGGAAAAGAATTTTCTATTTGTCCCTCATCCCGCCCCTGTTGTTGCTGGTGAAAAGGATTCTGATGCATATACCCGTCGTATGATGGAAATGTCTTCCAAGGCGCGGGTGTCTGAGGCTTGGGGAAGAAATTTGAGTGTTCCCGAAGCTACCCTTGTATCGGATCCTCCTACTTCCGTTGCAGATATGATGGCCATAGCCGACGGGTATCAATATGGCTTTCCTCAGCATCGTGTCTTGGAGGTAAATTTTCGTACGTACTTCTACGTGACGATCCAATTGTTCGGTGAAATAATGTTTTTCATCTTGATGTGTAGATGATGAGGAGTGAGCATTGTAACCACGTGTTGTATCAGTTCTTCAAAGCGAAATCTCTGAAGCTCGAGGCTAAGCTTCGTCACAGAGAAAAGGAATTATCTGCGGCTGAGGTGGAAATAGAAGAGCTGAAGAAAAGCCTCAAAGAGAAAGAAAAGCTGGGTGAAGCGGAGGCCAGTCTTCGTTCAGAGCTTGTTGTTGTTCGTGCTGAGTTAGAGCAAACGCGCGGCCAAGTTTCAGCTTTCAAAGGTTTGGTTCTTTTTTTTTTATTTTTCCCTCGCAGTGTGTCGTCATTCCTCTATTTCTTAGTTGTTCTGTCTGAGTCTCCCCACCCTATCTCCAGTGGGTGGTGTCCCCGAGCTGATATGGCTTCGAAACGAAAGGGCACGGCAGAAATCTCGTATTAAATAACTTGTTCAGAAAATTAAAAGTGAAGCCAAGAAATGGGATGCTCGGGCTGAGGTATGGCGCGCAAGGCATGTTCAGATGGTCGACATGCAAAATCTGTATAACTATGATCGTGCTTTATTTAATGGTACGTTGTTGTGGACATGTGATAGTCTGCGGGAATCCCGTGAGCGTACTTCTTTGTTGGAGTCTAGGATACAACTTCTGGAAGAGGAATTACAAAAGTCTCGATCCCTCCCTTTTCCAGGAGTTGAGGATAGTGCGTAGTGTATTATCAGAGAAAGGGACAATGCCCGTGCCGAAGCCGATGCTCTAAGAAAGGCCCTTGACGCGTCCCGTGTTGAAGTAGATCGTCAGGCTGAGTCTGAGAGGAATCTTGAAGTGTGTATGTACAGATTGAGCAAGGGGGTATCAGAGATAAACAAAGAAGTCGACCACCTTCGTCACATGGATTCGATGAAGCAGGTAGAATTAGATGCCAGTCAATTTACTCTCACCAACCTTCAACTAGATTATAAGAAATTATCCGCGGAATATGATCATCTAGATGAAGCGCGAGATGCGGTTGTTAATGAGTATGAAGAAGCTTCGGCTTGTGTCGAAGGTATAACCCTATTCCATCGAGTGTGATTGTGTCTTTTTTGTGCTAAATCCCTGGTGTTTTTTTTTCAGAACTCGAGGGACAACTTCGCGTTGCAAATGAAAAACTTGAAAAGGCTCAATCTTCCTTAGCGCAGCAGGAAGAACAGACTAAGCATTTTAAGAGTTTGGCGGCATCCCGCGAAGAGGCCGTCGGTGCTGCTTCTAAAGAAGTTAGTCGTCTGTCTTCATTGTTATCCCAATCCCAACAGCGCACGACAGTTATTAAGCACAAGTCTCGGTGTCAATTGGCTGAGGATACGAACAAGATGCTAGAGAAGATAGAACTTGGCCTAAAGAACGAGCATGGTCTTGTGAAAAATTATCCGCGTCGTCCAGTTCCTGCTGCCTTGCCTGGCTCCTCGGGACCCTCATCTGGTGGGAGCGTCCCTTCAAGTCTTCGGAACGATCCTGCTGATGGGGCGGCATCATCTAGGTAGAGACCGCTGCATTTTGTAGAGGCCGCAGCGTCATTATCCTTCCACTTTTTGTAATTATGTAAAAAGAATATTTTTTGCTAGTATCATGTAAAAGGAATATTTTTTAATGTGTACTCTTCCTTGAATTGGCCTTCCACTTTTTGTAATCGTCCTTTATGAAATGGATCCTTTTCTTGATATACCTGCAATGTTGGTTTGTTTTTATTTTAAGCATT
Organism: Papaver somniferum; assembly: GCF_003573695.1. Lineage (NCBI taxonomy): Eukaryota > Viridiplantae > Streptophyta > Magnoliopsida > Ranunculales > Papaveraceae > Papaver > Papaver somniferum. Next base: position 565,332 of record NC_039367.1, read on the forward strand.
GTGATGAAAGACTCTAAAAATAAAAAAGGATTTTAAGTGTTTGGGTGCGATCCCGAAGGGAGGTACCTTCGTGATCGTCTTGAGACCTGTCTCCCCGCTGGCGAACCCTTGGCCAGAGGATTCCCAGACGGTAGGGGCCGATGCAACGTTCTAGGATATGGGGTTAAAAAATTTACATACACCCATTCCGTCGACCCGTTGCCTTAAGATTGGTTGGGTATCTCTTTCTGCTGGGTGCCTTCCACCTGGTCTTACACTTATGGACACTGACGGGGGAGCCCTGAGAGATTGTAGATTAACTACTTTCCCCAATATTGTCGATAGGTTTAGTGGATACATAGAAAGCTTGTTTGATTGATAGGTTGAGGCCTGCAATTCCTCGTCCAGAGATAGAAACATGTAGAGTGGTCACACTCCCTTCTTCTTCTGGTACCCTTCACGCAGTTGCAAGGATGCGTTGCACCTATGGGAAGTATGGTTTGAGCCACTTAGCATTCCAAGGATGTCGGAGGACTTCGCCTTTCAGATTACGAAGGTAGTAGGAACCGCTTCCCGCAATATCATGTATTATAAAAGGTCCTCCCCACGTAGGTGCTAACTTTCCCCATCTCTTCTCTCGTTGATACTGTGGGATTGTTCTTAACACATACTGCCCTTCTACAAAATTCCGGAGATTTACCTTTTTGTTGTACTCCCTTGCAAGTCTTCGTTGGTAATTTTCCATCTTCTGCAATGTTGCTTCCCTTCTTTCTTCTAGGTCGTCTAATCTCTCTAACATCATGTCTGTTGTGAGATTTTTCTCCCACGCTTCGGTCTTTGTGGTTGGCATGAGTATCTCTGTAGGGATGACTGCTTCAGCTCCATAAGTGAGAAGAAACGGGGATTCCCCAGTGAAGGATCTTCGCGTTGTCCTGCATGCCCATAACACATTGTGCAGCTGTTCACACCATCTCCCTTTATGCTCGTCTAATTGTTTTTTGAGTATAAGGGCGAGGGTCTTGTTGGTAGCTTCCGCTTGCCCGTTGCTTTGAGGGTATATGGGGGTGGACTTGTTCTTTCTTATCTTGAAAGTATCGAAGAGCATGTCTAATTTTTTCCCCTGTAATTGTTTACCATTATCAGATACAATTTCAGCGGGTATACCGAATCTGCAAATGATGTTCTGGAATATGAAAGTAAACACATCCACGTCTCTGATCCTGGCCAAGGCCTTAGCCTCCACCCATTTACTGAAGTAGTCCGTGGCTACTATCAAAAATCGCCTTTTCCCTGATCCTTCGATGAAAGGCCCGACGATGTCTACGCCCCATTTTGCAAATGGCCACGGGCTATCGACGGAGTTTAACATTGTTGCCGGCGCGTGGATCTTTTTGGCGAAGCGCTGACATTCTTCACACCGTCGGGACATCCTTGCGGCATCCTGTATCATTGTCGGCCAGTAATATCCTTGCGTTTTTGCTTTGTCATCTAGTGATCTCATGCCGCTATGATTCCCCGCGTCACCATAATGGATATCATTTAGAATTCGATGCCCCTCTTTCCGGGACAAGCAACGTAGTAATGGTCCGAGGAAGGATTTCTTGTACAGGACCCCATCCCGAAGATCATATCTTCCTACTTTGGAGAGTATCTTCCTAGCTTGTTTCTGATCCGCAGGTAAGCTTCCCTTTTCGAGAAAGGCATGGATCATTACTCTCCAGTCATATTCGTTGCTGAAGTCTTCGTCTTGATTTGCTCTTGACAGGATATCTTCTTCGTCAAAGTCGTTATGGATGTCTTCTCCTACCTGGTCTTCGATATTTTCTTCCACTGTATCTTGATTCGTAGCGAAGGAGAATTGAGATGCAATCGAAGGCTCGTATACCCTTGTTATTTTAATAGCTTCGACGTTTTTATTCCTCAGCATGGATGATATATATGCTAGGGCATCCGCGTGCCTGAGGTCCCTTCTGCATAAGTGCCGGAACTTGATGTTCGGGATTTGCGATGCCAATGTTTGGACCAAGGCCATGTAAGCTGAGAGGGTGTCATCGTACACATTATACTCGAGCCCTATTTGCCGTATGACAAGCTGCGAATCAATTGTCAGCCTTACATTGGTTACCCCCATCTCTATTATTATACGGAGGGCATGTATAACAGCTTCGTATTCGACGATGTTGTTGGTATGCTCTTTGAATTCTAACCTAAATGCCTGTATAATCCTTTCTCCGGTTGGGGTGATGATGACAATGCCTATTCCTGCTCCTTCCTTATTTTTGGATCCGTCGACGAAGACCTCCCATTGTCTTTGACTCGCAGGTTCGAGGATATCCATTGGATCCTTGTTTTCTTCCTCGGCTTCTGGTATTCCCTTAATCTCTTCGTCGTTGTCAAGGGGGAGGTCTGCTAAGAAATCCGCCAGAACTTGGGACTTCCGAGAATGTTGAATTTCATGAATGATGTTGAATTGGTCCAGATGGGTGTTCCATTTGGCTATTCTGCCCACTTTTCCCGTGCTTTTGAGGACTGCTTCCAATGGTGCTTTGCATGGGACCCTGACGAGGTGAGTTAGGAAGTAGGTTCTCAGCTTTTGAGTAGCCCATACCAATGCGAGGATGAGCTGTTCAATCTTGGTATAGTTCCTTTCCGCAGAATTGAGGGTCTTGCTGACGTAATAGATAGGTTGTTCTATCTTTGTATTGGTTTTGACCAACACTGCGCTGACTGCGTCTTCTATTGCTGCTATGTACAATGCCAAAACCTCATCAGGATCTGGCTTCTGCAAGATCGGGATTGAGGCTAGGTGTTCTTTGATTTTTTGGAATGCTTCCTCGCATTCAGCGGTCCATTCAAACCTGCTCCCCTTTTTGAGAATATTGAAGAAATGTTTGCATTTGTCCGAGGATCGGGCAATAAATCTGCCCAAAGCTGTTATGGATCCATTGAGTTTCTGTACTTCCTTTAAATTCTTCGGGGACGGCATCTCTACTATGGCCTGAATCTTTGCTGGGTCTACCTCGATGCCCCTTTTTGTTACCAGATACCCGAGGAATTTCCCCGAGGTGACACCGAAAGTACATTCCTCCGGATTCACTTTCATGTGACGTTTTCTCATTGCTTCGAAGATATTTCTCAGATCCTGGTGGTAATCTTTGCGCAGCTTGCTTTTGACGAGCATGTCGTCAACGTAGACTTCTAAGGTTCCTCCAATCCATGGCTTTAAGATAGCATCGACCATTCTTTGGTATATTGCCCCTGCGTTTCGAAGTCCGAAGGGCATTCTAGTGTAGCAATAAAGGCCATGTGGGGTGTAGAACGCTGTGTGTGGCTGATCTTCTTCTTCCAGGGCCACTTGGTTGTAGCCAGAATGCCCATCCATGAATGACAGTTCTTCATATCCTTTTACTGCTTCTACCAGCTGATCTATGCTCGGCAGGGGATAGTTGTCCTTTGGACATGCCTTGTTGAGATTAGTAAAGTCGATGCATATTCTAACCCCTCCATTTTTCTTAGGAACAATGACCATGTTGGAGATCCAGGTAGGGTACTTGACTTCCTTGATAAATCCTGCGTCTAGTAGTTTCCGAAGTTCTGTTTCTACTGCCTCATGATACTCTGGAGCTACTTTTCGTATTTTCTGCCTGAACGGGGGCGTGCCCGGTTTGATGCGTAGCTCGTGTTGGATTACATTTGGGTCAATCCCTGGCATATCTCCTAGCTTCCAGGCGAACACATCCGCGTATTCCTTAAGTAATTTGGTTAAAGAATCTTCTCTTCCTTCGTCCATTATGGTCCCTATTTTGATCATCTTCGGGCTTTCTTCCGTTCCTATGTTGATTTCTTTTACGGGCTCCACTGGTGTGAACACAGGCTTCGGATTTCCGAGGACTGGGACGTTCTTTAATTGCTATTTAGCGTGTTTTTGTTCTTCGCTGGTTGTTGAAGTACTTGTCTCTGTGCTTAGGACATTATCATCTTTCGTCAATCCCTTCCCTGTAGTTTCCTTGAGGAACAGGTCTATGGCCTTCTCTTTCGCGGTTTCTTTATTTTTTACTCTTTGGATTTTTCGTTGCTCTTCTTGCTCGTTGTTGATATGATCCTGAGTGGCCTGGCACTCTCTCGTAGTGACCCGATCTCCCTTGATTTCCATTACTCCCTCAGGTGTTGGGAATCTGAGATATTGGTGGTACGTTGCCGCAATTCCTTTGAGTTTATGTATCCATTTTCGTCCAATAATGGCGTTTTAGGGGGATGGGGTGTCCACCACACTGAATCGGGTTTCTAGTTTCATGGGCCCTGCGTTAACCTGCAACACGATGTCTCCCAAGGGCTTCGTGGGTGCTCCATTGAATCCGTAGATGGTGTAATAAGAGGTCATTAACTGTTCATCGTGGAGCCTCATTCGTTTGAATGCATCGTAAAATAGGACGTTTACGGAGCTTCCCCCGTCTATGAGGATCTTTTTGAGGTTACATCCAGCTACTGGTAGTGTTAGGACCAAGGGATCGTTATGGTATTCCATATCTTCTTCGATATCTTCGGCATCGAAGATGCTAGGAGTTTCCATCCACCTCTATCCCATCGACCTTATACAATTCGCAGCGGTCTTCGAATTGCTTCCGTAACCTCTTTCCTATCTGCGCTGTAAGTGAGGGCCCTGTGGCTTCGGAACACGAGATGGTGTTGATTGTGCGGTTTCCTTCCGGAAGTTGGACTGGTTTGGTTCGCTTGGATCTATCCTCGGTAATATCCTTTCGTACGTAATGTTTGAGTTCTCCCGCATCAATTAATTTTTGGATCATTATTTTAAGGTTCTTGCACTTTTCGGTCTGGTGTCCGTTGAAACAATGATATTCACAGTAATCTTTAGACTTCTCAGATCTCGGGGGATGCTTTCCCTTAGACCATGGCCACTCCAGGTTTTCCCTCCCTTTGATCTCTCGTAGGATACGAGCATATCTAGCGTTGAGTTTCGTGTAAACTTGATCTTCGAATTTTCGGTCACCTGTTCTTCGTTCATCCCTTCGTTCCTTCCTATCTTCGTGAGGTCTCTCCACTGAGCAACTCCTTTTGGCCCCATTGGTTTGTTCTGCTGAATTGGTGCGGTGAGATCTCTGCGGATATGCCGTCGGGTTTTCCCGTTGAATTTCTTCAAGTCGAGCGTGCTTTTCAATAATTATTTGAAGATATCCCTCTGTCTTAGGCACGCTTCCATGAATCTCAACAAATAGGGGACTCATTCGATCTAATCCCCATTTGTAGCAATTGATGCTTACCACTGGGTCCATGCTCCCTATGGCTTGGCATATCTTGTGCCATCTGTTAGTGTATTCCCTCGTGGTTTCCTTGTAGCCAATCGCTAGTGAAAAGAGCTTATCCATTACGGTGTTTACAGTCTTGTTGTACATGTATGTTCTTAAGAATTTCTCTGCGAGTTGGTCGTATGAGTGGATGGAGTCTGGTGGCAGATTGTCAAACCATGATAATGTTGATCCCTTCAGGCTTGACGGGAAGTATCTGCAGAGTACAGCGTCGTTCTGTCCCCATCTAGCTAAGACACAGTTGTAATACCGAATATGTGCAGCAGGGTCGCTGGATCCATCATAGCATTTGAACGTTAGGACAGGGCATTTCAGCGGAATAGGGGTGTTGGACAAGCGATGAGTTAAGGGCGTAGAGTTATCTTCTCTCATGACCTCTTCTAACCTCCCCCCGCCTTGTCTATTTTTTAATTGCCTGATCTCGGCCATCATCTCATCTCGTAGATCTTCCATCGCGCGGTGGTGCCCTAAGTTCTTCTGTTCGTTACCGTCTGATTCTCCGACGTCATAATCCGGGTCGGATACGCTACTTCCCCTAGTCGCGTCTCCGTTAGCCGCTATGACGACTCTGCGGTCTCGGTTTGGCTCTGGTGCTTTGGAATTTTCTTCATCAAGTTGTTGGCTGGTCTTGGTGCTTAGAGCAATCCGCTCCTTTAAATCTTGATTCTCTCTGGCCAACAGGGCTACAGCATCTGCGTAAACCTGCTGGCTCTTCTTTAATTCTTCAAGCTCAGCCATCAGTCGATGTGATTGGTTAGACCCCTGATTGGGAGTCCCAGCTCGTGCCACTACGGCCATTGTGCCGCCTTCCTCTACGGTCTGCACTAAAGGTGGCAGAGGTTCAGCTTCGGTTGGTGGCATTTCCAAATCGGGGTGAGTGCCCCTCTGCGGTGCTAGAGCCGCCGGTATGGTTTGATTTTGATCATTTGTTGGTGGCATTCCGAAAGTTGGAAGGTGCACGGGTTGGAATGTTCTGGATTCATCCACCCTTTCTCTTGGTTGATGAAGTTGATTCATAGCGCAAGTTTTGCTAGCCTCTGCAGCCTTCGGGACTACCGCAGCCGCACCGTACTTTGTCGCCGCTGCTCTGAGAGCCGCGGCTGCAACTGAATTAGCGTTCATAGGTGAAGTGATTTCCGCAGTATCTTTCCTTTGACTGGTCATTTTAGCTTTGTCTCCTTTCTGCTTGCTTCGGGTGATGACCGGGGTTGTCCTGGATGTTTCCTTTGACACAGCTTTGGATTTTCCTGCCTCCTGCGTCTTTTCCATCACGGGTCCTTTTGTCGACAATGAGATCTCGCAGAAACTCGCCTTCCTTACTCACAATCCGTTCTTTCTGCACAAGGGAATTTCAAATAGCGAAAAACGGGAATATCCTCGTGAATCGGGTTAGTTTGCGAAATATCTTCTTTCAGGAGAGGATTAATACAGACGAGTTACAATACACGGGTTAAAGTTTTATTTAAAAGAGATCCTTTAAAATGCAAGTAGATTATTTAAAAAAACCTACGAAAACCCCCCCGAGGGACAGGTTCGCACGAGATCTAAAGAAAAAAAACGTAAATCCGTGGATCAAAACAATAAATCTTATCGAAGATAATGGGTGCGTTTTTGAATATAATGAAGTTAACAAATGATCTATAGGGTCCGAGCTAATAAATCAGAGCAATCATATGCCAGTTTAAAACGAAATCACAGGACAAGATAAATCTTTTACCGGGACGAAGTCCCTGTTTCTAGCGCCAAATTGTGAACCCACAAATCACGAAGGCATCCGAATGCTCACAACCAATCATCGTAATCTAGAGTGATTTGTGATGATGATATCCTAGTGTTGATTCCTTGGCTCAAAACCTTCGGGTTTATCACAGCCTCGTCTAACAAATCCATGCGGGGCGTTTGCGCACGGGATATAGGTAAAAACAAAGAAAGCAAAACGTACAAGTAACGATCCATGGGGTTAGACAGATATAAAGTGCTGAAATGTAAGCAAGACCTAGATTTACGTGGTTCAGCACTAAGGCCTACATCCACGGGGTTTGTTGTTTCACTATGTTCTTCACGGTTACAAGAGTAGTCGAATGACTTTTGGGTTTACATGTATTTTCTCTTCTAAAGGATTAACTTACACTCATAATCTCTCTCTCCTTCCCTTCCTGATTTTTCCGATCCCCTTTTCTCTCGGTGGAGAGGGGGTATTTATAGGGTTAGAGTGTGGGACCCATCTTTGAAGGCCGTTGGAACCTTATCTTCTAGTGTCTTGTGTCCATCACGCAGAGGTCCGCGTTTGCCACTTGATCACGCAGAGACATCCTCGCTCGTCCCACGGGTTGATCGACACGTATACTGCTTAGAGTGTTTCATGAGGGTGGTTGAGATTCCTTCTCGTGTCAGACAAGTGTCTTCTGCCCCTGTCACGTCCGTGTCAGCTAACTTTCTCTCCACCGTTGATCTTAGCTTCTTTTGGGATGAGATAAAGTAACTCCTTGGGGTTTATTGGGTGTTCCGTAGTGCATCGTATTTTGATGTCTTGGCCTGCATGCTTTC